>NC_050444.1:77654225-77914225 GCF_903995425.1 Onychomys torridus | reverse complement strand
AAAGGAAAACAGAGCTGTCCCCTGCCCTCCTCACTGTGTAGACGAGCTGAGGGCTCTGCTTGAACATCATTCCATGGCAACTGTGGGCCAAAGTGCCTCACCTCCCTAGTCTTCAAAGGTAGCCCATGAGATAATCTCCTGGGCCCAGTTTATAAAGGAAAAAAATGAGGCTCGGACTCAAGACTGAGCAAGACCCAGGAACCCAAGTAGGTGAATATGTGAAGGATCTTCTCTTCTCTTTTATCTCCAGAGGGACTTCAGGCATGATAGGGTCTAGGGAAGGACTGTAAGCATCTCAGAGGCCCCTGAGAATTCTGGGAAAGTGGCCAAGAGAGGAAAGGTTTGCTGAATCTGGTAAGTGTGGACTAAGCTAAAATGTGGCATAAAATTATTTACTGATTGTAGCCATAAAGTCCACCCTCGCTTTTCTCTTCTGTTTTTTTACACACACCCCCACTCTCTCTCACACACATACACACAGAGAAATAACTCTTAGACAAATTTCCCCCAACACAGATTTTTGCTGATGTTAACCCCCCTCCATTCCCAAACTCCTCAACAATTCCTCAGATCCACAGGGTGAACTCAGTTCCACAACTGAACGGGCGTGAATGGGTATTTATCTTCTTATCTGCTCAAGAGAACCCTGAGGGTGCCTCTAGATCTTTCTTGAAAATCCCCTTGGCCATGGCTGAGATTACTCCAGCCCCCTTGGAAGGAGTGACCCTGGTGCTAGCTACTATTGGTACTGTGCTCAGAAAGCAAGTCCTTTCATGGAGTCAGCTGTCCCCCAGGCATCCAGGGACACTGGTCATACAGAGGCAAGAAAATGTGACAACTGGTGCAAACAGCCAGCAGCAGCCCCTGGGAGTGGCTGAGCTCTCTGGAGCAGACACTTGTCCACAGTTGAAGCAGCCCATTATCCAGTTACACAAAACACCCACCAGCTCCATGGCACCATTTGTAGCAGATTCAAGACAGACTGCCACATTGGCTTGACACTGACTTCAGAATCCATGAGCAACTTCATTAACCACCCAAACACCCATGCACTGCATGGAAAAGGGAAGAAAAGAGCAAACAGCCCCCCTAAGTTCAAGGACCAACTCCAAAGACAGCCTCAGAGGCCAATCATAATATTTCACCATGATCCACGCACAGCTTTCTCCTGGGCATAACCTTTCAGATTAGAATAGTTTGAGAAAGGGGGTCTCTGAGCTACTGAGCCTACATTAGGCCTATATGCATTTTCCCTATGAAGACTCCATCCAAAGCCATTTGAAAACACTTTCATCCATGCATCGCTTCCAAAACATTACACAGTATTTCTCCAACAAATTTATGTGTTTCTAGGGAACTCCCGGAGTACAGGGGAAAAAGTACTTAGGTGAAAGAATGTCTGGAGGTTCTTTCATGCCAGCATTCTAGCAGACCTCCTTTAATTTGCTATTATTTCATAGAGTGCCAGTAACCATTCCCTCATCTGCAAAGGAAATATATAATCCAGCTGTGGTGGCTCCAGTGAAAACCACATCTGTGGGACACTGGCAGAACTGGCAAGGCCTCTCCAATCCAGGCAGTGTGAGACAGCTCTTGTCTGAACCCGAGATGCACATGGTATGGTGCTCTAAAAGTGCAGAACTTTGCCAAAGCCGGATGCTCCTTTGTATGCTGAACCAATGGTTTTCAGATAATCCACACCCATGAGAGACTCTCCTGAAATATCACTCCCAAGCCCCAGCTGTAAGAAGCCCCTGCCCTCTTGAGGGTGGTGGCCTGTGCCAGAGTCCTTGCTAATGTCAAACAAGGGAAGGGAACCCTGCACTCCCGGTTTCTGGGAGAGGTTGTCCCAGGCAGTTGGCTGGCTGGGTAGCTGGCAAGACAGAGGAAGATAGCTACTGTGGGGTCATCTCCCTTCTCCGGCCAATGTACTTCTGGGCACTGGGTGATAATATTCCAGGAGTGCCCCACAACACACACACATGCACTCCCCCTCTCTGTTTAGTCTATCCCTGAAGCGCGGCAGCAAGCATCTTATTTCTAAGCCAATTTTCCATGTTCAAATCTTCCTAGTCCCAAGTGCGCCCCAGGGGTTTAGTCTACAGACATATAAAGGCAAAAGGCAGCGTCGCCAAACCTGGACAGACTTTCACCCCAGCACAGGGCCTGCGGCTACCAGGCTGGCATGTTGCTGGCCTTGAGCCCACTGGTCCCGGTCCACCCCAGACAATAGAGCAAGAAAATGAAATGAAAGGTGGACTTACTGCTATGGCTTGCAGTCTCTCCTTGTGCAATTCCGCCTCTGCCATCCTGGAGAAGGGCACACGGGCAGGGGAAGAAGGAAGAAAAACAAAACACACGCTGTAGTCACTCAAGGAGATGGAAGGGCACTCGTAGGGGGCTCAACGACCCCCGGGACAGCCGAGGGGCGTGTGGGGTCCGCTCCTGGGGGGCGGGCAAAGCTATGCGCAAGGCTGGCTCAGAGCTCAGCCCGGGTCTCCGCTGGCACCGCCGCCGCCTGGCTGCGCCCCAGCGCGCCGCCGCGAACTGCAAGATCCCGGGCTCTACCGCCACCGCTACCACCGGCCGCGCCAGCCAGCCGGGGACGTGGGCCGCCGGCAGCCTCCCGGAGAGCGCGCTCGGCCGCGCTAGGTCCCCGCCCTGACGTCTCCGCGCCTCGCTCCGCCCCTGGGGTGTGGGGGACTCGTGGCCGCCGCTGTCGCTCGCGAGTGGGGCACCTGGAGCGCCGGTGATAAGCGAGCTGGGGGGCTGGGGGTGGGGGGCGCACAGCTGGTGCGCCTCGGTGGCCAAGCGCGTTGCGCTCGGGGTCTAGACAAGACCAGGCGGCGCCTCTCTTCTGAGCAGAGATGCCAGCAGAAGGGGCCTTTGGCAGAATGCGGGCCCCAGCACGTGTCCTTACATGCCGACTGCGGCCACCCAGTATCCCCAGTGCCTTCTAGCTGGCTCCAGATGCTTGGGCTCCACGTGGGGACATTTCCAACAAATAAATGCTGTCTTGTTCATGTGCTTCGGACGGCAGGGCCCTCGAGGGCAGGGTTTATCACCAGACAGGCCACCCTTCTAGTGACACACCAACTGTAGACAGCTCTGAGTTTGAAGCCCTGGGTGCCTTCCTGGCCAACTAAGTCACTGGGAGCCTCGGATTCCTTATCTAAAAAAAGAAAGGTGAAGGATTGCGAATGACCTCACAGAGACATCCTTAAAAGTGAATGTGATAGGGGCCTGAGGAGATAGCTCAGTGGGTAGAGCACTTAAGGGTGAGGACCTGAGTTCATATTCCCGGCACCCTCGTAAAGGTCACGTGGTCATGGGCACACCTGCAGTACAAGAGAAGCCTCAGAGCAGCAGCTCAGGCACTGAACACTAACTTCTCTGATGACAGGGATGTGATGGCAGTCCGATGCGCAGGCGTCAATAATAAGCACGTTAAGAAGAAATAGCTCTTTTCCATTTAGCTATGTATTTTAAAAGATACCAAAAAGAAATGATTGGTGATGTGGCTAAGGATATAATAGCTCAATCGTGGAGGCTTGCCCAGCCTGTACTGAGTTAGTTCTCGGTTGGGTTCTTGAGAATGAGGTGGGTGGGGGGATGATGGCGCCAAAGAAGGTGGATGTACTTAAAGTCACCAAAATGTATGTGCAAAAATAGTTAAAACAGCAGATTGTATACTGTGTGTATTTAACACAATTTTCATAAAAAGGGGAGGGGAAGAGAGATGAGGAAGGAACAGGGCCTAGGCGACTCTTCAGAAGCCATCATTTGTAAAGACTTGAACTTTAAAGCAGAAAAATTAGGGTTGGGCCACAGTGCTCAGCACACTCACCATGCTAGTCACAGCTGAAGAGCTGAGAGAGCCAGGATGGACAATCTAACTAGGGAGAAAGTAAGGACACAGACGAAGTAGAAGATCTGAAGAAAAGAAGGAAAAAATGAAAAAAATGGGAGATTTACACCAAAAACCACCACAGGAGGACAGGAAATTGCATCAGGGTCACGTCCTTCTGTGAGGTTCAGGAGAAAGTAGGCTAAAGAGAAGCAATAGACTTCAGGAGTGAGGAGCTATGGGTGACTCCCGAGAGCAGTTACGCAGAGGGCAAGCCAGGAATTGCTTAGGAGGGGCACAGGAAACCCTAAGAGGTGGAAAACATGCTGAGTACAACTACATTTCCCAGGTCTTAGGAAGTGCAGAAGGAACAGGAAGAGAGTCAGTGGAGAGAAGGGTTTTTAGATCAAAAAAGATTTGGGGACTTGGGGATCAAAGGGAGTATTAGACACGAGAGACGCTGGAGCTAAGGGAAATTCACATTAGGCAGGGTGACCTCAGGTTGGACCAGAGGGCGTTTTTGTTAGCAGCCCTCACCAGTTCCTCCCTGGAAGGAAGGAGGGATGCAGCAGGGAATGAGAGGGAAATGGGGAAAGACAGGAAGGAAGTTTGAGTTAGAACTTCTATAGAGAAGTTGGGGAAGTTCACCTTAGTTGGCCTGACTTACCCTGCAGAAGGAAGTGGTTGAGACAACATGGGATTGGAGGGAAAACTTGAAATGCTTTATAAAGGAGCCATGGGAATTGGGGGACATGAAAACATGGATCCTGGGACTGGATGGATCAGTGGTTAGGAGCCCTGGTTGCTTTACCAGAGTGAGGGTCCAGGTCCAATTCCCAGGACCTACATGGCAGCTCACAATTGTCCTTGACTCCAGTCACAGTGAATCTGATGCCCTCTTCTGGCCTCTGTGAGCACTGCACACATGTGGTACCCAGACATTCATGCAGACAAATATAAATAATTTTTTAAAAATTGGATCCTAGGCAGACATCTGCATTAGAATTTTATGAACACATGCACAGAATTAAATTTCTCTATGGTAAGATGGGAATTACAGATGGACTTAGAATCATTTTATTAATGGAATTCACAGGACCAAAGACTTAATTGTGCGTACTTCCTCAGGGGTTTTTAAGCACCTGAGGCCCACTTAGCCATGATTATGCTTGCCCAGAACTGAGGACTGTAAAAGCAGGTATGGCAAAACGTCAAAGAAGAGAGGGAATTTAGGATGCCTGATATTGGGTTTAGCCCAGTTAGGAAGTATAGGAGACACAGATTATTTTTAGCTGCCCAACTGGTGAACCCTTTCCCATCTTTGGGGGGCTCCCACATTTAAACCATATGAGAAGCAGAGCCATATACCATCACAGAAGTGGGGAAATGCCAGACACCTGCTTCCCCAGATCTCCCGGAAGCTATGCATGGCTTGCAATCTGGGCTTAGCCAAACATGTGCACCTGCCAAGAAGTTTGAAAACAGCATTTTTGAGAATTTTTCAGGCTAGTAGCTCATCTTAGGTCTTGCCCATGACCCAAGCCTCTTCTGTAGAGTTCTCAACTGTTCTGCAAGCTACCAAAGGGAAGGCAAGTGTTTCCTTCTCTCCCTTTGTCAACCAGAATTCATTTCAGTTGCTTATAACTAAGGACCCCTGGTGAAACAGGAAGACATATGAATTGGATGGCTGAGGTTCGGCCAAGAAGCAGACGGGGACTATTTTCTCTTCCAACACTGTTCCCTTCCAATCTAAATTCTAACATTTAGAAACCATTGGACCTCTCATAAACACAGACATTTATAACCCAAATTGTGTCTATTTTTTTTAGACAGGGTCTCATGTGGCCCAGTCTAGCCTCACACTCACTATGTAAGCTTTGGATGGCCTTGAGTTACTTATCTTCTGCTTCTGTCTCTCTGCTGTTAGGATTACAGGCATATACCACCATGACTGGTTTACAGGCTGTTAGGGAGCCAACATAGGGCTGTGTGCATGCTACACTCTACAAATTAAACTATATCCCAATAATACATTTACTTTGTAGCTATTTGATACTAGATATCAAGTGATGGCCTGATATTACAAAGGTTTGACAGTCCAGTACCACAGCTATATTGGCTACTATTTTCCTTCCAAACATTTAAAAGTTGGTATGATACCTTACAGTGGTACATAATCTGTGTCACAAATCATTGGCTCTTGTTGGGACATTAAGTTGTGCTGTGTAAGTACCTTCCAGGTGGTGGGATGATTTCTTCGATAGATGTGACACTAAAGCACCACACAGACTGAATACAGAATGGTTGATGTGCAAAATAAATGTTTTGATGGTAAAAATTTCTAGAATCTATTTTAGGACAGGAGTCCCTTGGGAACTGCAAATGAGCACAGACTATTTTCCCTGTGGGGAAGCAGGAGCTTGGTAAGCCAAGAGAGAAATGACTTTCCAAAGTCCATCTTTTAAGGAAAGTCAAAGTCTTGCTGAGTACGAGTATGAAATTTATAAGCCACCTGAAGCTTTCCTTACACAAAAGTGGTTTGAAAAGCATGCCAGCCTCTCCTGAAACATTTGTTGTGGCTCTCTTTTGCATGAGATCATTGAAGACTATATGATCATTTGAAGCACATGTGATAAGTGGGATCTAGAGGGAGAAAAAGGACAAGAAAGTAGGAGGGGGACTCTTGGGGATGTGGAAGGGGAGGGGAATAAGAACAGAAGGAATATGGCTCATGTGCAATGAAAGTATGTAATGCATGGAAATGTCATTATTGAGCATCTTTGTATAGTTAGTATATATTACTTTTTTTAAAGTACACGATCGTGACACAGAATCCAAAGGAGGAAACAGTGCTTGGTGTCCCCTTGGTTCCTGGGGTTATCAGTGCACTGGAAAAGTTGATGGGCCTTCAAGAATACGCTGTTTTTCTCCGTGGATAAAAACGATAGAAGCACATAGGGATTCCCCTGGAGCAAGAAGACAGAGAAAGGTTGAGGCGCAGAATGCCAGAATGAGATAAAGTGCCAGAGTGAGATAAAGTAGGCCATAGCTGCTTAAGTACAGCTAGAGACCAAGGCTTCCACACAGCAGATTCAGTGGGAAGTCTGGCTCAGCAGGAACATTGGTGCCCAGTAGGGTGGCTTCCTTTTCTCTTGGTTGGCTTTGACAACAGCACTTGCACTAGACTGGTGTGAGTCACTGGAGAGAACAGGGTGGCATAAAGACAGTGAACAGGAATTCATGTTGGATGTTTAAGAATCATTACATACATACCTCACTACAATGTGTTTTGGGACAATATTGTACAATTAATAAGTTGGCTCAGAATAGTCTTGAAAATAAAAGCCTTGGAAAGTGGAATTAGGAAGTGGGAGATGGGCATGACATAGAATAAACATGAGTTGTAAGGACAAGTTGGAATCCTAAGGGTACTGTGAGAAATGGGGATAACAGATCAAGGGCTTGGATGAGTCTGTGAGTACTCCAGATGTGGTAGGTCTTAAGGACTCAGCCTAATCATTGCTAGATTCAAAGTTCCACAGACAAGATTGATTGAATGACTTGGTTTTATCTAAACATTATTTTAATGTGGCCTATTAATATTTTTATTTCATTTTATGTATATGAGTTTTGGTATACATGCATGCCTATGTACCACTGCTGTGAGATAATCCTTCTGTATACTGTGAATATGTATTGCTCTCATTGATTAATAAAAAGCTGACAGGCTGGTAGCCAGGTAGGAAGTATAAGTGGGACAGCCAGACACAGAGGACTCTGAGAGGAAGAAAGGCAGAGTCAGGAGACATCAGCCAACTGCCAAGGGAGCAGGGTGTATTGAAAATGAGATAGCAAGCCATGAACCACATGACAGAGGGTAAATAAGAGATATGGGTCAATTTGAGTGTAAGAGTTAGCTAGTAACAAGCCTGAACTATCAGCTGAGCATTTATAAATAATGTTAAGCCTCTGATGGGTGGGAGAGAAACATCTGTCTACACATCACATTGATGTAGTACCTTCAGAGGTAGAAAAAGGCATCAGAATCCCTGTAACTGAACAGAGAGCCATCATGTGAATGCTGAGGCTCAAACTCGGGTCCTCTGAAAGAGCTGGAAGTGCTCTTAACCAATAAGCCTTCTTTTCATCCCCAGAAATATCATGGCTATATTCTCCTTCTAATGATTAATATGCACCTATAGTCACCATTTGGAGTGAGTTAATTTAATAAGTCTAAATAAGAAGATCCTATAAAAAATGTTCTGCCTCTACCTCCTGAATGGGGTACAGGTGAGTGATATCATCTTTGGTTTACACAGTGCTAGTGACTGAACCCAAGGCTTCCTGTATGCTAGGTGAGCATTCTTCCAGCTGAGCTACATCCTTAGCCCCAGGAGAGAATTGTTAAGTGGTAATAGACTAAGTCCCAGGAGAAGATGGGGAATAATTATTTCTGAATATTTGGGGAAAGATCTCATGCCTACATATTAAAAATGCTCAGCTGTAGAGCTGATTCCAGGTTTGGAGGTAAATGAATTACAAACTAGAACAATCTCTGGGAAAGTCAGATCCACCCTAGCCTGGTGATCTGATGCCACTAGACACAGTTGGGTCACTGGTTTCATAGAGAGCTTAGAAGCCAGTCCAGTTTGTCCTAGCACAATGACCATGATGTGCCCTGTCAGCATGGAATCCCGTTTTGTAGTGTGGTCATCAACACTTTCATTATTATCCATGATTCCATAATGCCCTGTGCATTCTACAAGTCAGCACTGCTGACCAGAGGAGAGCTTTCCTGCAGGCTTGGCAGTGGACAGATGATGGCCTGCCAGTCCAACCTGATGGCTGGGGGACAGAGAGTGAGACTGGAATAGCCTAGCCTCTGAGCCCACCACAACCAGACCCTGAGCACAGGTCCTGGTGCCCGTTTCATTCAGAGGACTCAGCCAGTTTCAAAAGTCACTCTTGGCTGATGGACAAGCCCCAGGGCTGCACCCTGGTCATATTGCTTTTCCTTGAAGCTGTCTGGGGGTAGAAAGAACATGAGACAGAGGCTGTAATCCAGGCCCTGATCCCAACTCTGCCACTGAGTATGACTGCATACGAGCCACCTGAGGGCTCTAGACTAAGTTCTCCTATGTGTACATCAGGACTAGTTTTTCTGTTTGTCAACTGGGAATAGGGCTAGCCAGCTACTGACCTGCTTCCTGCTAGAACAGTAGGGTAAAGGGCCAGAATGAAAGATAAGACTCCAAAGTCAGTGCCAGAGTTACCTTTCTATGCAGTGATAAAGGACTACAAACAAAAGAAACTTGGGGGACAAAGGGGTTTGTTTCATTGCAAACTCCTAGGTCATGGGCTATCATGAAGGGATGTCAGGGCAGGAACTCAAGCAGGCCAGGCCTGGAAGAACTGAAGTAGACGTTGGATGAATGCTCACCACTGGCTGGCTCTCATGGCTTGCTCATTTTGCTTTCTGATACTACCCAGGACCATCTGTCCCAGAGTAGAACTGCCCCTAGCAGGCTAGGCGTTCCCATCACAATCATCACTCAGAAATGCCCCCATAGACTTGCTCATAGGCAATCTGATAAAGATTTTTTTTTTCTTTCAACGGAAGTTCCCTTTTCCCAGAGGGCTCTAGCTTGTGTTAAGTTGACCACAAACTAACGCACACAGTTAGTGACATGGGGAAATGGTGAAATATTGGGGGCATATGTGAACAATTGCACAGGCTCAACACAGTAGGATAAAAGCCTGTGCCTTTTCATAAGACAAAAAATAAAAGATGCTTTGAGTTCTGGATGGATCTCTAAGAACTGAACCGATAAAAGGAAATTACCATGGGTATCTGGGGCTTTCTTTGACTCCCAGATGACCCCTAAGTCATAAGTAACTGAAGACAAACAGCCCCACATCTTGGCCTCCACACTTAGTTAGCTTACGGAAATGCAGAAAAGGCAATAGTGGTCTGAGGATGCAACGAGAGAAACAGAGAAAGGCAGCAGGGAAGGAAACAGAAGATCTTGGATCTGTTTTGGGCCCGTTGTGTGTGTGCCAAGCCTATATTTGAATGCTATTTGGCATGCATTTGCTTCCACGTGTTCTTCTTTCTGCATTCATTCAAGGGCTAAATTTATCCCACTAGAGGGGAAGGCATACTTGAGGAGGTGGGGAGAAAAAGTTGTAGACACAAAGGCGGCTGCCTGTTGGGGAGCCAAAAGCACCAGGGAGCTCCCTGCAGAAAGGCTGGGAGCCAGCACTCCAAGGGAACCTTCCCAAGACCCTGAGCACAGGTCCTGAGCTGACCTAACAATGGAAGGCATCCATGCCTTTCCCTTCTAGGAAAGGTATAAGCAGGAACCAGACTTCAAATCTTGTGCTTTAGAGAAAGTAATTCCCTGACTCCCATGAGTTCACAAGTCTGACCCGGCCCTTCAGGAAATGGAGATGCTGTAGCTCTCCAGACCCCTCCCGGGACAGCAGCATCTGCCCCCAAGGTTCTGACGAAGAACCGATCTTGCTGTCTGTTGGATTGCCACTGCAGTTGTTTGGGGAGCTGCTTGCCAAGGGTGGGTGTACAGAGGAAGGACGCTGTATCCACCATCTGTGTGGGGTTGGGTGCTGTGTAGCTGCTCCTGGGGAGAAGATGGCTGACCCTTGCTGGAACTGGGGAGACCCCTGTTGTTGCTCTGTGTTTTCTCCTCTTTACACTTAGTTTTCCACTTTGCTTTCTAATTTCTTACCTCTCAGTCACCCCAAAGCCAACTCTTACTATAGCGTCTTTGCAAATGGACAAGTCATTACACCAGGTAGCTTTTCCTGTGACCATAGTTCCCATAGGACAGGGAGTGCCTGAACACTGCCTCCAGATTTTATGAGATATCATTCTCTTTGTTAAGATAGGTTAGGGAAGATCCCCAAGACTCTGGGATGGCTCCCCTTTGTTTTAGCCTCAACTGAGCCACCAAAGCATCTTGCTGGAGTTCCCCCCATATTTGGCATCCTGTACCCTCTCCTCCTCCCCAGAGAACTTGATACCTTCTTCATCTGTTTGTACCACTCCAAATTTGGTGCTTTCTCATACCATGAGCTATGCCTGGAATGCAGCCTCCCCCTCCCTCTTCAAACTTCCCAAGTCTCCTCTTGTTAACTTCACAGAGCTCCCCAAATCCCACCCACTCAGGGTATGCCTGTCTGTCCCTTGGGGAAGAAGTGGTTATCCCACCTAATTCCTGACATAATGTGCCACCGGCAAATTGGTGGCTCCACTTGTCCTTCTTTCTAAACTCAAAAAATCATAGTCCCAGCCTTGAAGGAGATCTTGTCGGGGTCTTGTCCCAAAGCTGCCATTATGGTTGTTTGTAAGGAAGGAAGCTACTTAAGCTAAGAGCAGCCATAGACTAGACAAACATGGCTGAGAGAGGAGGGGAGAGAGAGAGAGAGAGAGAGAGAGAGAGAGAGAGAGAGAGAGAGAGAGAGAGAAATATCAGTGTGGATGGGTTTGCATGCCACAAAACCTATGTGGAGAGCAGAGGACAGCTTGTGGAGATGGTCCTTTCCTCCCACCTTACATGGGTTCCAAGACTGACTGAACTCAGGTTGTAAGCCTTACATTATCCAGAGTCAAGTGTCCTACCTACTGAGCCATTTCACCAGTATGTCTGTCTCTCTCTCTCTCTCTCTCTCTCTCTCTCTCTCTCTGTGTGTGTGTGTGTGTGTGTGTGTCTCCTTTATTTTTTGATTAATTTTATTTATTTATTTATTTATCTACTTATTTATTTACACCTCCATCCAAAAGAGTGCCTCTAAGCTTTAAGGCAGCAACATGTGGGACTGGAATCCCCATTGAGACTGTTAGGAATGGCAAGCTCTTTCTCCACAACTAATGTCTATGCAGGCAGCACTTCATGCATGAGTTCTAGAGTTCAGGAACTTTCTGAGTCTTTCCATCACACTTCTAGAAGACCCATGGATTTCTGGTTTAACAAGCTAACAAGCAAACACAAATGTCAGCTCCAGAACTTAGGGTATCAGAGGTCAAGGACAGTGGTGTGATCGCTAAGAACCTGGAATCTCGCTTTGGTCATTCATGCCAGCACATCAAGACACTGAGAAACTCCTGCTCAGCATCGCAACCCCAGATCCAGCCAATGGCTACCAGGCTGCCCATTGTCTGCGCTCTAAGAGCTGTGGTCCACACTTCCACTAACAGTCACTGGCAGAGAAAGACAAGACAGAAGAAAATAAAAGCAAAGTCCCTCCTTCAACCAAAGCTTCCTATCACTCACTGTCCACCCAGCCTTGGACCCCCAAGGCTGGCCTTTTCTCTGCAGCTCTTCACAGCAGGGAACACTGCTATCTACCCTTACCTCCCAAGATTAGCTTGGAACTGTTTTCTGTTCTAGGGGGAAACAAAAGCAAAATAGAAGGAGAGCTTTTTTTCAATAAAACCCCGGGGCAGCCTTGACACGGTCATCATATGATTTCTCCCTATCTCTCTCAACTAGTGTCCGGTTCCGCTTCATTAAGCACCATTATGAAGAGCCTCCAACACTGGAAATCTCCTTTCCAAAGGCTTGCCCAGCCTTCCTCTGCAACCACTGTTGGGTGAAATCATTTGACATCCAGTTGGGAACTTCCAGCCAAAATCCAAAGTTTGATTCAAAACCGTTGGGCTCTCTGCTTCCAAGGAAAACAGTCTGTCACCGAATTGAAGGTGCTGTTAGCTTGGTTCAAGCCAACACAAATGCAGCAGGCTTTTCATTAATAAGGGGACAGCAGCCTTCCAAGGTGGCGACCTAAAGAGGCAAGTGACAAAAGGGTGTCTGGTTTCAAAACCCCAGCCCTCACCAACCTCAGAGTAACCTCCTCGGGATTTTACACTTGCCCTCTGAGCAAAGAAAGCCCAACACTTGATAATCTCATTATTTATAGAACATCGCAGCAGCCCAGGCCTACAAAAGCCAGTTATTTGATAAGAATATGACCATGGGCGTGGGCTAGGCAAAGACATGTACAAGAGTCAAACTAGTGTTTTTTATTAGTTGTAACAAGACAGAGGCAAACTGACTCAAATAAAAATCTGAGTTTGCAAATATTTTTCTAAGTGAAATAAAAGCTTGAAGATTGGATAAAATATTTTGCATTGAAGTAAAAACATTTTTTAAAATTGAACATGCACACAGCACCATGTCCCTGAATCCACTCTAAGTGCTCAAATGTTAACTAATGTAATCTCTGTAACATTCCCAAGGAAGACAACACTGTTCTTGTCCCTATTTTCTCAAAGAGGAGGTTGAGGCACAGACAGCTTCCGGTTGCCTGGCTTCTAAGTGGCTTTTGCTATCATACCAGACGCCAAGCTTGCTGGAGGGTGTGCCTTTGTGAGACTAACGTTCCTACCTTTTGAAATACTGCATCATTTCTGAGGAGTAAGATCTCAAATAACAGTCAACTGAGTCAACTTCTCCCTTCACTTCGTTCTGTTCTCTCTCTCCTTCCCTTCCACCAGTCCCCCCTCCTGTCTTGGCATACATACGGGGCCCACACTTCATATGAGGTATTGTCTCTTTTGCTGGAAATTAGTGGCTTTTTTTGCACGTACAGACAGGGAAAGGAGACAGTGGCCCAAAGCAAAGAGATCCATTATATCTTTCGAGATTTTTCTGAATGTAACTCAGCACAGGAAGGGGAGAGAGAGAGTTGTATGGGTGCTGGTTTAGGTGTGGAAGGAGATTTGGCTTGCAGGAGCAGTGGAACCATGCAAACATTAAGGGGGAGGTGTTCAGGCTGAGGGACCAGACAGCCTCTGAGATGCAACTGTGCTCTGGATATTGGGCACAGCAGCAAGGGGACCATGATGGCAGGACAGAAGGAGCAGGGGAGGAGTGTGGGACAGGAAACCCACTGAATGATGGCTCAGCCAAACCCAGGCCCTCTGAGTTGGTACCAGTAAGGGAATGAAGTATACATGGCTGCCGCAGATGAGGAAGGGATGCGGGAACGGGCAGGGAGATGTGACAGGGGTGTAGGGATCCCTGGAGCTGTGGTCCCAGCGGGCAGAACAATGGCAGCCTGCAGAGATGCTGTCATCCATAGGAAAAGGGACTCCTAGGAAGTGTGTGGCATCAGGGTGCTAAGGGCCACTTGTGCACTGATAGAATTAGTGGCCCCACCCTTGCTTAGAAGGGAAAAGGCAGGGCAGGGCGTAAGAATCCAAAATCCCCCAGGAAGTTACAGGAGACTGGGGGAAACAACGGGGACCCCAGGAGTTCAAACTACAGCTTGGATGCTCACAAAGCGCAGTATAAGCCCTAGAAATTTGCATCACGTCTCTTAGGTGTATTCCTTCATTTAGAAAACGAAGTAAATGGTGTTTAACCTGTATTTGTATTTTCAGGGTAAAACAGACAATCTGTGTTGACATGACAGTTTAGATGTCCAGTGCTGTGGCGATAAAACACAATGACCAACAGCAACCTGGGGAGGAAAGGGTTCATTTCAGCTTCCAGTTGTGATCCATCCTGAAGGGAAGCCATGGCAGGAACTGAAGCAGAGGCCACACAGGGATGCTGCTTGCTGGCTTGCTTCCCTGTTAGCTTTTCTATACCACCTGCTAGAGGTGGCTCTGTCCCCAACGCTCTGGGCCCTCCCTCACCAATCACTGATCAAGAGAATGGCCCGGCAGACTTGCCTGCAGGCCAATGTAATGGAGGCAGTTTCTTAATTGAGGCCCTCCTCCCAGATGACCAAAGCTTGTGTTAAACTGACAAAAACCTAGGCTACAGATTAGAAGCCTGTGTTACAAGCCTGTGCCGGGCATGTCCTAACACCCTCATCAAAGCTTGTAAAGCTTGTTAGCAGCATGCATACAAAAGGAGTCATGTGGGACCAGAGAGATTGCTCAGCAGGTCCAAAGTTTGTCCTTTGACTTCCACATGTGAACTGCATAAACACCACACATATCACACACACACACACACACACACACACACACACACACACACATACACACACCACTACCATCACCACACCTGAGAGAGACTAAAAATAAATAAATAAATAAGTGTAATTTTTAAAAAGGAGTGACTTAGGCCACTGGTGCCAGGAAACTCTGGGTTCAATAGCAGCAGCACATTTGTAGAACAGGTAACTCACCTCTCTGCTCCAATGCCATCCTTGGTAAACTGACCGTAGCAGTAATTTCTATCCTATGGGGTCCATGAGAAGGTCTTCATTGTTTCTTATTTTTCTTTCTTTCTCTCTCTCTCTCTTTTTTTTCCCCCCTGAGACAGGGTTTCTCTGTAGCTTTAGAGCCTGTCCTGGACTAGCTCTTGAACTCACAGAGATCAGCCTGCCTCTGTGTCCCAAGTGCTGGGATTACAGACATGCACCACCACCGCCCGGCTGTTTTTTATTTTTCTAATGATGAGGAGGAATGATGGGATTGAAACATTGTAAAGTGGGAACCCAAGGCATAGGATCTCATACAGAGAGCAGGTAGCTGCAATCCACTATGCAAGTGAGCAGCAATGAAGATCTCAACAGCTTTGCCTTAGCAGTGTTTCACGATGCTGCTCATTCCACACCCTCCATGCCCCCACACACCATACCCCTACACCTCCACACCATATCCCCCATCCCCACCCCCACACACCATACCCCTAAACATACCATACCTCACCATACCCTAAACATACCATACCCCACATACCTCCACACCATACTCCCCACCCCCACCCACACACACCATACCCTTAAACACACCATACACCCATACACACACCACACCATACTCCCCACCTTATACCCCGCTACCATACTCCATACACCTCCACCATACCTGCCACACTCCCACACACCATACCCCCAAACACACTATACATCCATACACACACCACACCTTCCCTCACCATACTCCTGCACCCCCCACACCATATGCCTCCCACACCGTACCATACCCCACATATCCCCTATATACACCATAGGCCCCACACTACATACCTATCAAGACACCATACCATATCCCCCCATACCCACACACATACCATACCTTACCCCCAATAGCCACCCCCATACACCATACCCCCACACCACATACACACACACACACACACCACCATACCCCCCCACATGCACACACACCACCATACCCCACACCACACAACCACACACCACACCACACACCACACCATATCCCCCACACACATGCACACACACACCATACCTCCACACCACACATACACACACACCACACACACCACACACCACACATCCCCACACATCACACACACACCATACCCCACACCACACATACACACACACACCATACCACCACACCCACACACACCACACCACCATATCCCCCACACACATGACCACACACACACCATACCTCCACACCACACATACCACACACACACACACACACACACACACACACCACACCATATCCCCCCCACACATGCACACACACACCATACCCCCACACCACACATACACACACACACACACACACACACACACACACACACACACCACACCATATCCCCCACACACACACGCACACACACACCATACCTCCACACCACACACACACACACACACACACACACACACACACACACACTCCCCACACCAGACAGCAGACTCAGGAGAACACCTCTGCTCACAGCTTGAGACTGGGGCAGGCTGCAGGTGGGAGACTGCAGTGAGTTAACAAGACACAGAGCTGTCTGGAGCCTGTTGACCGCTAGCTCCTCTCCTGTCTGGTTTGGCTGTGGGCCTCTGAGTCATTACACCTGCACCAAATCAAGGGCCAGGAACTTTGGCATCTAACGGTGTTTGGAAAACATTCAAATCATTCGTGCCCAACACAGGGACAACACTACTATTCTCACTTGGGAGAGGCATTGGCTCAGCAGCTTGATGCACAAATGGCCCTTTTATGGGCAAAACTGGTGACCCAGAGCCCCACAGTCTGCAGAGCTAATGCTAAGTATGTGAGTTTTTCTTAGACGCTTTCTGAGAAGACCCCAGGGGTTGGCCACGAGTGTATGATTGACGGATCTGATTAGGAACGTCAGAGACTCTGCCTGCATCTTCCCGGGATCTAGCTATAGAGACATGGGCTGAGGCAGCTTTCTGTGCAGAGTTATGCCAGGCATGTTGCAGGTCTGGGTATGATCAAGAGCCACGTGGCCTCCATCACAACCACTAGCTGTGTTGACACCAACTCCTGGCCTTGTAAGCTGTGTCTCTTAGGCCCCTGGGTTTCTCTCCCACCAGACTTCTCATGC
Organism: Onychomys torridus; assembly: GCF_903995425.1. Taxonomy (NCBI): domain Eukaryota; kingdom Metazoa; phylum Chordata; class Mammalia; order Rodentia; family Cricetidae; genus Onychomys; species Onychomys torridus. Next base: position 77,897,077 of record NC_050444.1, on the reverse strand, counting down.
TTAGATGCTGACAGTGGGGCCTGTGCCCAGCAAAATCACAGAAAGGCTTGTTTTCAATGCAGATTCACAACAATCCAAGACCCACTGAACTCAGAATCAGCTCTTAGAAAGTCCTCACATGATTCATGAAAGGAAAAGTATCAGCTCAGGATCCCAAGACCAAGTCCTCAGCACAAAGGAGATTTATTTGCCCCAGACAAACAGAGAGCAGGGATAAGGGGCAAAGACCAGAGTAGAGGAAGAGAGAGCAGGGGAAAGGGATATTTGTCCCAGAGGAACAAAGGACTGCCTCTGGATAGAGAGAACACAAATGTGGCACATAGGAATTTGGTAGTTTATAAAAATACAAGGGGAAATCCCTTGTTAGAATGAGGTGTTTACTTTTAATCGAGCGTGTTAGGTGAGTCAAACGGGGCTTTTGCTTGCTGGATTTTAATACTTCGACAGCTGGACCTTGGCAGTCAGCCCCAGAAAAAGGGAGTAGCCAAATAAGGGAATAGACCTTGGGGGCTAGATTTAGGGATGTAACCTAACAGTTTTTAGCAAGGCAGAGGGAACTGGGGAGAAGGGCAAGGCCTGCCAGAGCCACAGGCTAGAGTGGGCTAGTGTCCTTCAATTCATGAGCATGTCTGCTCTACAGCGCTGTTACCCGACACACTGCCACTGTCTTCACGAGGTTGGGGTGCCTACTGCTTTGACCAGTCTGTCAGGACTGGGTCAGTGGATTGTTGACACCTCCTCAGAGATGGAGGGAGTGAGGAGGGCCAGTGAGTGTTCAGATGCTCCCCCCAGCCACATGTCATCAATTTCATCCAAACCGCACATCACCTGGGGCCTTGGGGCAGTGCTAGAGTCTATAGGCTGAGGAGGACGAGGGGAAGAGGCTTCATCTGTGTGGCTGTGGTGAAGCTATCATCCATGTTGGATAAAGAACTTCTCATGTGGCTGTCTGGAGGTCATGCTCCTGTGAGCAGCCCCTCACCCATGATCTGTAAGTAAGCAGGGTGAACTGGGGTGGGGTCATTCTTTGTTTTATTGTCATGACCTGGGGAGACGGGTGGATGGTGGTAACTGTTCTCCCCCAGGGAAGGACTTTGAACAACAATGTTCAAGGTGAGAAGTACCACTGCCAATCACACCGGCTTCAACTGTGGATACTTCAGAATTATACCCTTGCCCAGGACCCTCTCCAGACTGTACAAGTATCTGTTCTTAAATTTCCCAGTGATTTTTTTTTTTTATTATCATCCAGTCAGGATTCAGAACAGCTAATGTCTTTCATGATGGGGATGTTGGTGATTATATGTAACATTGAGCAAAGTGCTTATCAGTCCAAACTCCTATATCACTATAGTAACACACTGGAGTCCTGTGGAGAGAAATAACCTTTACTTCCCTTCAGAGATGAAGAATTAATACACTGTCTATGGTGATGAAGTCCCATGGTAGGGTCAGAATCTCTATTTGTGTGTATGTGTGTGTGCTTGTGGAGGCCAAAGACTGATAACAGGGTACCATCTTCTACCTTGTGTTTTGAGACAAGGTCTCTGGCTGAGCCCATAACTCACCCATTCAGCTAGACTGGCTGGCTGGCAGGCAATCTCCAGGACCCCTCCTGTCTGCCTCTTCAACAGTGGGGTTGCAGGGGTACACTGTCACAGTGTTTTGTTCGTTTGTTTGTTTGTTTTGTGAGTTCTTAGAACCCAAACCCACGTCCTCAATCATGTGAAGCAAGCATCGTACCAACTGAGCAGTCTCTCAGCCCTAGAATTTGCATTTTCAAACATGATCCAAAAACGATCTCCTAGTTACTGCTCCTGCCCAAGACTGATTTTATCAGGATCTCTCAAGGTGAAGCTTAGGCACCCACAGTTCTACTTAGCAAGTGAGTCCTCTTCATCCTGAAGTGTAAGACACGAGGATCATGGGTTATCTACTCCTAAGGGGGCTTCTTTGATCACTGGAAAACGAGAAGAACCAGAAATCTTTGGGGAGCTAGCATGAGCTTACAGCTGTGACTTTGGATACCCCATTTAGCACCGTTCAGAAGCACAGCTGGTCATAATTTACGCAGCACAGCTGTAGACCCTGAAGCAGCCACATCTCTCCTCACTTTTAACTGGTCAGAGCACCTAAGCACACATGGTTCAGTTTTAGTCCAGGATTCACTTTGGGGCTCCACTTCGTCCCTGACTCAGTTTTCTTTTTCCTACATATTATCCATCCTTCCATCCACTCACCTACACCCTCCATTCCATTCATCCAACGGTTCTCTACTCACCCATCTATCTCCTCCTGTCCCATCCATCCATCCATTCATTCATATGTGCTATCCCAGTCTCCCATCTAGCCACCCACTCACCCATCCCTTCCTACATCACTCAACCTTTTTATTACTGCACTGACATCTAGGTTGCAGAACTGAGTAAGGTATTGGCCTCGATGAGCAATACTGATAGACCTTTAAGGAACAATGAATATACTGTGTGACAGGGCTCAGCTCAAAATGTGGTAGGAGGGAGGAAGAAGCCAATCCATGGGGCCTGGAGGAGCTGCTGCAGCTCAGTACAAAAAGGGTTCTCCAAGGAGATGCAGTGAGAATGGAAACTCAGAGGCTGCATGGGCATACACATCAGAGGGTACAGGCTGTGCAAAGGCCAGCATGCTTGTGTTTGGGGCACTGGAAGCCACACTGTTATGCAGAGAAATGTAGAGGAAATGGACTTCCAGAAAAAGGGCACAGCAGCCATGCCATGAGCTCCATTCCCAGCCTCCTTTAGCAGGCTAGCTCTTCCAAAGGCAATGGGAGAGACTGAAGGGCAAGAGCGAAGGACTATTTCAGAAGGGTCGTTGCTGAGAATGAATTGCTGTGTGGAGACTGAGGGCAGGAAAACATTTTAATTGCATGCACAAGAAGTCAGAGTCCTGGGTGGGTGGGGTCTTGCTACGTAGACCAGGCTGGCCTAGAATTTGGTCCTCCTACCTCTTCCACCCAAGTGCTGGAATCACCATAGTGTGCCACCATACTCAGCCTGACAATAAGACCTTGGAACACAATAAGTATGACCATTGTAATGAGTTGGATAGTAGCTCCCCAAAAGACGATCCAGTTCCCAACTCCCAGGACCTGTGAATGGGACCTAATTTGGAAAATAGGATCTGAAGATGTAATTAAGTTAAAAATTCTGAATTTTAGGGTTATCCTAAACCCAAGGATGGATATATTTATAAGAGAAGGGACTGATTGGAGACAACACAGCTCCATGAACAGAGATGGAGACTGGAGTGATGTGTCTATGAGCCAAGGTAATCAGGGGTTCCAGCAATAGCAGAGTGGCCTCTTCCATGAATACTACTGTAGTCTATTGACTGTAGTACTATTCTCTATTGGCTCCTCTCTCCTCTTGGGCACATGCCTGTCTGACACCATGTGATGTTTTTCCATCCCTGAACTCTCCCCTGGCCCTAAAATTTTAATGCTTGCTCTGGTATTATCTCTAAACATCCATGTCTCCTTCATGGCACTGTTTCCTTACAAGCCTATCACCTAGGAAAATGGCTGCTAGGAACACTGTCTCTTCCAAGGCAAAAGCTCACATACTTCATGTGCCTCTCTTACTTCCCCCTTTAAAAGGAGCTCTTTCTCATCGGGGGACGTAGCTCAGGGAGACAGCATTTGCCAAACATGCATAGGATGTGGGTTCCATCTCTAGCACAACAAGAAAACAATGCATGCAGGAATCCTCTTGGCTCCTTTATCTTATAATCCTCTAAGGGAGAATGTTTGCCTGACCAAGAGTGAATAAGTTCCACCCACCTGGCTTGGAGTGATGAAATTCAGACTCTGCCATATTGCTGCCACACAGACATGTATATGACTTTTTGCCAGCTGATGAAATGCCCTCCGTAGCTCTTTATGACAAATATCCCTACTGAGCCCCAAATGGTCAATTAATTTAAATGTAAGTATTGGTATGTATAGTATTAGAGTGGACTTTTCCTATACTTTAAGATGAAATATAACTAGGAAGTTCTAAGCTGTTAAACAGACATTAGAAAAAAATAATTTTGATTCTCTGTGTATGAGTGTTTGCTTACACTCATTACTGGTGTTTGCAGAGGCCAGAAGAGGGCACCTGATCCGCTGGTACTGAAGTTACAGGTGGTAGAGAGCTGCCATGTGGGAGCTGGGAACTGAACCTGAGTCCTCTACAAGAGCAGCAAGCATTGTTTAACCACTGTGCCGTCTCTCCAGCCCCAACGCATGTGTCTTTAATCTTTTTTCATGGGAACTTAGACCTTTAGTCTAGACTCGCTTAGACAGCAGTCACAGGGCAGAGCAGAGTACAAGGGCACGGAGGGTGGGGCACCACAGATGCAGAAGCATAACAGAGGCCACCTTCTTCTGTGGATCAAGACTCATTGCCTAAAGAAAAACTATTAAGAAATATAATCATGTAAGCCATAATGAGAAATACAAAGTCTAGACTGTTCCTAGATGTAGAGATCCTCTTTTGGAAGTATCTGAGTTCATATGACAAGATGCCATTTTTACATAGTTTTCTCTTGGTCCTTAGACATCATTTCAGAGTATCCTGCAAAGTGACACATACTGTTCTCATTTCCAACGTAACTAGCTGCTCTTGTATTCCAAACATTACAGGCTGCATTTCCAACAATACAAGTCACTTTTTAAAGAGCAATAATGTTATTTGAGGAGAAATTTGCCGTCTAACCCTATTGATTCATCTGTGATTTGAATTACCACAAATATAAGAGCTGTCATTTCTCTCCGCACTCCTTTGCACACAATCTAATTACATTCAAATAGATCTATGACATAAAATATTTATCACAGTTATTCCTAGGCATTCACATTTAGTTATCTGACTTAATGTTGATTCTTACTCCTATGGTCTAGAGAAAGAACACAATAAGAAATGATTTACTGAATCTGACGTCTGGCATGGTCTTTAATGAGTGTAATCCATATTTTTCATTTAAATGATAGTTCAATAGAGGAAGGTGGAACACACTCACACTTTTCCATGCAATGTGTTGGAACAATTTGTCCTGCCACCAAAAATAAATAAATAAATAAATAAATAAATAAATAAATAAATAAATAACCACAGAGAATTCAGAAATGATTTGAATTTGTGTCTTCAGTAAAAACAAGAAAAATACAGTAGTAAAAAATGACCCGGATGAGATTGGGAAATATGTGCATATGCCTTGGAAGGGTAGAAAGTTGGATCAATGTGTCCTGGTCAGTTCACTTAATAATAGTTAACGAGCACTTACTATACAGGACACAGCACTGATTTGGGGCTCAATGTGCTGAGTGGAAGGGAACCCCTTTTTTATATAGCCTTATAGCTGTGTACCATATATCACTTTCACTAGACACAAGGGAAGAAGGAGCCTGAACCAGTCCACAGAACAAAGTCCTTTGGAGTGTAGTTCATTCTATCCCCCTGCAAAGCACCAGGACAATATGAACCCAGCATCCTCGCCTGCAGAGAAGGAAGAGCAGTGAATCCTAAGGTTGTTGTGGGGATTCTAGAAAATGCTCTGTGCAAAGTAAAGACTCTCATAATGAACACTAACCTTGGCTTCTGTTCCACTCCCACATCTGTGGTGCCCCACCCTCCCTGCCCCTGCTCTTTGCTCCGCCCTGTGACAGCTGTCTAAACCACGGGAATGACTTCTGTGAGCTAGGCTCCCCAGCCTAAATTCCAGAGAGCCAGTGGGGGAATTGTTTCCCCGGGGTTTAATTGGAAAGTACTGTGGCCGAGAATAAAAATAGACACACGAAGCTCCAGAATTCATGACTTATAAGACATTCTGAAAAATGTCTTATGTGGCAAAGCCACTGGGGCAGAAAATCAGACTGGTAACTGAGGGGGCCTGAGGGTAGAGGTAGGTCTTGACAACACCGGCCCAAAGAACATTGTGTAAAGGCAGAACTGTTCTGGATCTTGGTTTGGGAGATGACTGCACCTCTAGATATTACTCCCAAACCAGTGACCCAGACACTTCATAAGAGCAAATCCTACTATACATAAATCAATAATTCTAACTTTAAAAAAATTATATTTTGGGACTTTTGAAACTTCTTTTAGAAGAAAAACAAATCTGTGATTAAGGAATGAGCCATACTTTTGAGAATAGTCTTACATGTAACTGGCTACAGGAGAAGACAGACTTCCACAGTCCCCTTAAAGGGCCAGAGTTCTCTGCCAATCAGAGCCAAGGGAAATATCCATCCAGGGAACTCAGGAAGCATTTCAGAGAGAAGGGGACATTTGTCTAGACCTAATGGACTTCAGTTCATCGTTTACTTTTATCTCCTAACTACAAAAACTATATGAAGCCCAACATGTCTTTACACATGATATACAAAATACGTTACAGTCTTGATCATTTTTCTGTTTGTTTGGGGCTTTTGAGATGGAATCTCATGAAGCCCAGGCTGCCCTCACGCTCTGTGTAGCAGAGGCTGTCCCTTAACTCTGTAGCTAAGGCTGACTTTGAACCCTTGCTTCTCAGTGCCAGGATACAGATGTGTGCCACCAGGTCTGGCTCATTTTTCTAGTTCTAAAAGCTGTAATACAGTGACATATTTGCCAGAAATTGAAAGATTCATGTTCCACATTGTCTTGCCCTGCAGACAGATGATCAGTGCTAAAACTGTGGTTTTCAGTTTGTGCTACTCAGGGAACTGGCTGGCTTTACATGATCTTTATAAACTGTCCTCTCATTCTATGAAATGGAAAAAAGAGCAAGGTCATTAGAGGTCATTCAAGTGCATAGGAGCAGGGGATATAAAAAAATCTAGGTTCTATAAATTGTTGGTAATTTCACAAATTAGGAAAGAAAAAAATAAAGATCAAGTCAGGCCTGGTGGCACAGGTGTGTGACCCCAGCTACTCTGGAGGCCAAGGAAGAAGAATTGAAAGTTCAAGGCTGACCTGGGCTAAAGGAGAGTTCAAGGCCACCAAGGGCAACTCAGTGGGACCTTGTATTAAAATAAAGAGGGGTCCAGCAATAGAGTACTTGCTTAGCATGCAGGAGAATCCTAGGTTCTGTCTCCAGACCCACAGAAAATACAGTTGCTCTTAGATATCAACTTTACTATAATGATTGAGTTATTTTCCTTTCTGTGAATCAGTTGACGATCAACAATCTAGGAGGAAAAAAATCAAGCAAGGACAAGCTAGGAACAGCTAGAAGGCAGAGCAGAAGCTACTTACAAACGGAACCATGAGAAGATGGTTGCACCGCCCGTGCTAGAAGAAGGGCAGATGAAAACAGTGCCATCGTGCATGGATTGGGCCAGCCACGAGTACTACATTTGCTAGCATGGCGTTAATGAGGGTACAGGGAACCCAGCTACCTCTGGGATAACTACTAAAAGTTAACTAAATCTTAAGTAATATGTGATTATTTAAAAAACCAACATGTTTTTGAGCCATATGACAAAAGTTGAAATTCTGATCGGTGGCAAATATTTAACTTTGTTAGAATCCATATTCCATGAAAAAGTCTCAGGAAAATTCCATATCTACGTAAAATAGGAATATAGAACGTGAGGGTGGGAAGAGACTTTGTGGGTCTCCAGAGAACAGAAGACACCCTGAAATAACTAACAGGTAAAGCCGACCCGCTGCTTTTGTAGGATACATTTTTTATCAGCAGGAAAGGGGAAGTTAGGACAAGCTGAGGAAGAATACAGGCTACTTTTCCCTCCTTCTACTTATGAGAGCACAAGTTGAATGTTTTAGGAGTCATCCATGTAGTGGCCAGTCACCACAGGATCCTACAGCCCCGAGGTCCCCCTCAGGCCTCGGTTCTAAGCAGTAGAGTCTCCATGGCTGCATTCAGGTGGGCACAGCCTAATTTCTCTCCTTGAAGAAGTGACAAGTTCTGCCACAAGGAACACACACTATGAGGCCAAGAGTCAGGGGCACAAATTTCAGCTCCAGTGTTTTGTCTTGGAAATCCCAAGTGACATCTTGGGCAACAGTCAAGATGTGGACTATGAGACCTGTTTTCTGGATTACCATGAAGGATGGACAAACTTAGCCAGAAAACAAGCGGGTTTTGAATTTGCCTTCCTAGGCCAATGACTTTTCTTGTCACTTGGACAAACACCTACAGAAAGCTTGCAAAAGGAAGAGTCTGTCTGGGCTCCTGGTTTCATGGGGCATGCATGGCAGAAGGTATGTGGTAGAGGCTCCTCACATCCTGACCAACCAGGGAAGCAGAAAGAGGTGCTGTACTAAAACCAGAAGCACATACAATCCTCAAAGGCCCACCCATCATGACTTACCTTAAAAACTAGGCCCTGCCTCCTAAAGGCACCTAATTTTGGATAATTGATATGGAGACAGAATCATGCATGTGAGGTGACTGAGACATGTCTGTACATGTCTTTACAAATGTATGTAACACTTTTCAGCTCCATATTACATATTTGTCTGTGTATCATGGGGAATTTGGCCCACACATTCCAGACTCATTTACAGTTAACTCATCAAGTCATGTAGCTATAGAATCTGTTGTTTCTTTAGTGATGGGAAGGATTCAACAGACGTGGAAAGACTTCAAGATCCAGCCCCACAGCCTTCTGAAGCTGGCTGTTTGCTTTCCCCACTATGTGGGTTCTTCTCTTGAGTAGATCCACACAGTTGTGCCACAGTTCCTGCTGCTAATGTGGCACTGCCCTCAGTTCATCTGTCACATTGCAGTCAGGGTGGCATTTCTACAATGAAGTGGTTCTGGACATCATTTTGCTTTAAACTTTTTAGAGGACTCCTCTTGCCCCCAGAATAAAAATCCCCAAGTCCTTAATACTACAATCAAGCTACTTGATGACCTGTTTGCAGCTCCATGGTCAAACTCAGCCCTGTACTTCTATCACTATGCAGGGCACTCCTCCATCATCATCATCATCATCTTCTTCTTCTTCTTCTTCTTCTTCTTCTTCTTCTTCTTCTTCTTCTTCTTCTTCTTTTTTTGACAGTACATTCCTCTGGTTGGGGTATTTGTGTCTTCCCATATCAGGTCATCATTTAGCTTCTTCCTACTTACTCTAGTTATCTTTCTGTTGCTATGATAAAAACACTCTGACCAAAAGCAAATTAGTGGAGGAAAGGGTTTATTCAGATTACACTTCCATGTCATAGTGCATCACTAGGGGAAGTGAGGGCAGGAACTCAAGCAGGCATGTAAAACAGAAACTGTGGAGAAATTCTGCTCCATCACTAGCTTGCTCAGGCTCATCCTCAACTAGTTCCTTGTGCAACCCAGGACCACCTACCCAGGGAATTGTACACCCATGGTGGGCTAGTTTCTCTTACATCAATTAATAATCAAGGAAATTCCTCACAGATATGCCCACAAAACAACCGAATAAAAATGCAATTATTGGAACCTTTTACAGGTGATTCTGGGTAGTGTCAAGTTGATAGTCAGTGCTAACTAGGACACTACTCAAAGTCTCATTGACATTGCCGAGAAGAACGTAAGAAAGCAGAAGCCCCTGTTCCATTCCAGTCCCCTTGGATTAAACTCATCAATATCAATAAAATAAGATTGATTCCTGTGTGACTGTTAGGCACATGAAAGTCTGAGAGGTTATGGTCTAGGTATTGTCTACCCATGCTTATTTTAGAGGCTACCTCCATCCCAAGGCCTCTCTTTGTACCAGCACTCTACCTGGTCTAGGCTCGATGCCTTTCTATGTTTGTCTCCACATTATTTGACACAGTATTCTATTGTGGGTTCTATTCCTAGTACACAGTCTTGTTAGTATGTATTAGGTATTAAAAAAAAAAATCTCTCCTGAGTAAATGCAAAGAACCATCAGACCAAATAAAAGCTCGAATAGACAGGGTTCCTTGGGAAAACTCTGCTGCTGTTTAACTTCCCTTAGACTTTCTCCAGTTCTGGTTCTTCCTACATCTTCAACTGTCAACAGCTCAGATCAAGGACACCCAGTTCTCAACATACTCCCTCGGACCAGTTGCCGTAGACCTTTGAACAAATGAGTCTTCCAGTTCTTTACCTGGCTGTGGGATTCAGCTCAGCCTAGAAATAAAAGCTCTGGATCCCAACCACCTTTTTGAAGGGTCCCAAACCCCTTAGAAGTCCTAGTTTCATCTTGCTGGGCTTCCTGCCAGAAGCCAGCTTCTCTGCAAGCATTTAGCTCAGTGCTGCTCAGACCACTGCGAAATCTCAAGCACATGGAGGAGGAGAAAAGTGCTTGGAGAGGCCCAGGCGTGTGGCCACTCTGAAACCTTGGATCATTGTGTGTGGGTGTGACTTCCAGAAGCAAACCCAAAGGGCTACTAGCCAAATGGCAGCATGGCCAGGGGTTCCCTCCAGAGATTGGCCAGCCCTGAGGGCAAAGAAAAACAAACAAAAGACACATTCTTTGGGCTCTTGAGTGAAACAAAGACCCTACTGAGAACACTCAAGAGTAGTAAAAGCTGTAAAAGCCAAGAAATGGGGGCCCCTGTCTATGGAGCCCGCATCTGGTTTCAATGTAAACATCCTTAAAATGTTTCCAGAATGAATACACATTTGAATAACTGAGTACCAAAGTGGCCCCCTTGCCCATGAATATGGGAGGAAAATGTGGACCAGGAATATTCTTGCTCACACCTAATTCCATGCATCCCCTACACCGTTTAGACCCTTTTGGGGTACACTATGTGTAGAAAAGCATTTAAAGGCAAATGAACCAGAACTGACTGCCTGCAAAATTCAGGGCTTCCTTGCTGGTACAGTTTGAAACATGCCTGTGAATTTTACACCTTAAATAGATGGTACAATTGGGTAAGCAAGAGGCAGAAGTGATGTGGTGGAGACATCAGCATCCCTGTAGACGTATGCATTCTTGGCTGTGCTGGCTTCTGTCTTAGACTGCTTGCTGTTTGAAATCTTCAATATAAACGTTGTAGCTCAGAGATTGAAAATCAGAGGCCATGCTACAGTGTTTCCTTTAGAGTGGGAGAGCAAGCTATGTCTTTCAAAAGAAGAACATAAGCTAGGCATGATGGCATATGCTTTTCATCCTGGCACTTAGGAGATGAGGCAGGAATATCATCATAAAGTTGAGGCCAGTTTGGGCTCTAGAGGAAGATGCTGCCTCCAACAAACAAATAAACACAATAAGGTTTAACACAAAATTGGTTGTTGACTTTTAAAAAATGTCTAACATGTCTGTTGTTCCATATCGACTAAAGCATGGAGCCCAGGTGGTTCATTGAGGCTAACTTCCTGGTGCTTGTGTGTACACACAGCCTAGAGTAGAGTCCTGGGGGCGTGAGAAGATAATGGATTTATCTCTCCTGGTTGGCCACCTTGGTCTTGAATGATTTTTTTCCTAACATGATGAAATTTCTTTACATTGCCTTTTCAAAATTATATAAATTGTATATATACATACTCCATTTCCAGAGTGTAAATAGGCAACTTTCAGCATTATGACAAAGTGACATCCACACACCATGATCCTGCCTCTACTACAACAGTGTCAACACCAATCATTTGATCAAGGTAGGAAATGCAAACACGTGGGTTAAGGAGATGGCTCCATCAGACCAGTCCTTGCACAAAGGACTTACATTCAGATTGCCAGCATCCATGGAAGAAGCCAGGTGTGGTGGTGCACACCTGTGATCCCTGGATACACCGTCAGCTGTGGTTTTGCTAAATGCTGATTGTATGAGTAGAGGTCAGCAAATCCTAATCCAAGAGTAAAGTTCCCTGGGGCTCCACCGGACAGCAGTTCAAGACAAATCAGTGAGCTCAGGATTCAGTGACAGACCCTGTCTCAAAAATCTATGACAGTGATTAAGAATATGCTTAATATCAGCCTCTGGCCTCCACACACACCTGTGCATACACATGAACACATGTTCATAAAAGAAAAGAGGAAATGGAGGAGAAGGAAAGCGAGCAAAGGTAAACTGGGCTTGGCATCTTGTAGCCTTCCCCTTACCCTCTTTTTTTCTTCTCCCTTAGCACACTGTGACCTGAAGACCCTGTCCTGAGTGACAGTGAAAAGCTGGGCTGGTGCCGTGCACCCTGCAGAAGGGTAGCTCAGTTCCCAGCCCAGATGGGAAGAGCACAGAGCTGAGCACACGCCCCTCACCAAACACTATCTCCCTCCTTCCTCTGGTCATTCAGTTAAAGTAAAAAGACACAAGTCGACTTCACCTAATGAGTCATCAAACCAGAGTGCTGGGGGAAATTAAACACGTAAATACCAAGATGGCCACCAGCTTCCGTGGCATGAAAATGACTTTCAGCTGGTAAATATTTTGGTAACACTGGTCAAGGGAACAACTTGGCAGCTGGTGTCCTTTGAAATGATGGAGCCACAGTATTTCAGCAATGAGAACATTACTCTTTCAGTGGAATATGCTGACCCCTACTCATACAAGCCGCATTTAGCAAAACCATGGCTGAGGATGCATCCCACTCACAGATGCCGTTTACCACATGCAAATGACCGGCAGGAAAGACAGATTTTTATGCTCATCTTTTGAGTCCACACAGTTGGGTAAGATTTTAGGTCAGTTCTTCATGAACCCTGAGGTGAAGCTGCCAGTCATTTTGAGAAACAGAATACATGTTGGATAACATTTCTAGAGCAAAATACCCACTTTAGAAGTATTGGCAATTGGGGATCCCTTAGCAGAGACTTAGTCACTGAGAATCCTGCTGGTGGTGTGGCTTGCTGTCAACCACTCATAAGACCTGCCTAAGAAGGACACAATCAAGAACAAATAAATGTAAAATGTCTTGGCTTTTCCCTGTTAATGGACTAAGATCCTGAGACTTGGTAGGTCAGAGGCCTGAGGGAGAACCTACTGCTCTTATTCTGAAAAAAAAAAAAAAAAAGACATGGCATTAAATACTTATACCTATAGGTAAGCGCATCTCTCAATCCTCAACAGAAAGGTTTTTTGTCCTCCTAGTAGATGGTGATTAACACAGAGACCCACAATTCATCACTATGCAAAGCATAAGAGATTATAGAGTGTCCATCCCTAAACGGAACATCTATACACACACACACACACACACACACACACACACACACACACACACCCAAGGCTCAGGGGTCACTGAGGAAAAGGTGGTGGAAAGAATTTGAGAGAGAGGCCGTGATGGCTACAGCCAGCAGTGTTTTTCAGAAACAGCAGGTCACTGGGCCCTATGAGCTCGCAGCAGCTGTGACATGCACAAAACCTGAGCAAGACCAAGACAGACAAAACCCCAGCATGGAGGGGTGAGGTGGTCAGGAAGCCCCTCCCCCGCTGAGAGGCTAGGAGAGGGAAACTCAGCTGTCTCCAAGGATGCAGTCCCTGGGAGGCTACCCACGCCCCAGTAGATAGCCCTGGATCCATGCACATGTTGGCACCACTAAGTGGACTCTGTAGATTTAAAAGAAGAGAAAATAAAAGAATGGATAAACTTAGGAGGAAATAGTAGAGATGGAGACAGTTGAGTTGAAAGGGAGAGACTAGGGGGTGGACCAGATCAAATCACAGTGTCTGTCTATATGAAATTCTCAGTCAATAAAACAATGAACATTCTCAGCAGGAAAAGAGCCCTGGCTCTCACTAGCAGCAGTAGTAGTAACTGTGCATCCATACCTGAGGTCAAGTCTCTTTGCTATTCAACAGGAGCTTGTATTTCCAGTGTGATCTCTCACTATCCTCTTAGGAACTTACTGGATTTGTTCCCATTCCCCAGGGTTTGCTTTGCTCATGTTCCTTCTACCATCTCTGCCATGCTGTGGCCCCTCCCCCTCTGTACCATTGACAGATCCCACTGGAAGACTGGGATGGTGGTGCACTTCCCCTCTGTACCATTCACAGATCTCACTAGAACACTGGGATGGTGGTGCACTTCCCCTCTGTACCATTGACAGATCCCACTGGAAGACTGGGATGGTGGTGCACTTCCCCTCTGTACCATTGACAGATCCCACTGGAAGACTGGGATGGTGGTGCACTTCCCCTCTGTACCATTGACAGATCCCACTGGAAGACTGGGATGGTGGTGCACTTCCCCTCTGTACCATTCACAGATCTCATTAGAACACTGGGATGGTGGTGCACTTCCCCTCTGTACCATTGACAGATCCCACTAGAACACTGGGATGATGGTGCACACCTTCAATCCTGGCACTCTGGAAGCAGAGGCAGGAGGATCTCTGTGAGTTCCAGGCCAGTCAGAGCTACAGAGAGAGACATTGCCTCAAAACCAAACAAACAAAATGTTCTCCTAGACTCAAACTGCCTAGGGTTGAGTTCTAAGTGACCATCAGCTTTTTTTTCATTATCTACAAAACGCAAATTAAAAAATAGTATTATCGAATAAGGTTGACATGGGAAGTGAGACTGTATTTCTAAAACACCAGAGTATCCAACCTGAGGCCCAGAGGCCAAACTTGGTGGAAGGCAGTAGTGAATTCTGCCCAACACAAAACTGTAACTGTACTTAAAATCTTTTGCATTTTTTTGTAACTTTGTAAAGACCATTATGTCAATGTTAAAAGGCTAGATTTTTTGAGTGTGAGGATGCTTCAGCAGGGTATCCATAATTATTCATCAATAATAACTAATATTTATATCTGTTATCTCTGACTTTAAAATTGAATTGAACTAAATGATTCAATATGAACATATTATTTGGTAGCTTATATATTGCTCCATTTTTTCCTACTTCTTATGCACTGTTCTGAATAACTGCCTTGCTGGGGTGGGGGACACATTCCTTTCTCACATGGATCTATCTGGCCAGTGTCTCTAAGTGACACCTCATACCCTCTCGGCCTGATGGCATCCCAAATCCATTATCAGGGAGCAGGTCCTGGAACAAGGGGTTAAGCAGATAGGACTTCCTGGGACTGAGATCCCAGGGGACTTGACATTGTCATCTGTTCCCTGATAGCAACACTGTAAGTGGCTGTCATTCCCTTTTACCTAAGGGAGAACTCCATATAAGGGAAGACCAAGCAGGTCTGTGAAGCTGTCTGAAGTGTTTCCTCGGGCTGTGAAGCCTCCAGGGAGGGAGCAGCACCCCTCGGCAAGGATTCCAGTGCACTCCATCTAACTCCAGCCGGAACAGAGCACTACTGTTACCTCAGAGCTGAGCTTCTGGGGATGGTAAAAACCCACACTCTACCTTTTTATTAGCACGGCGGGCAGCTGGCTTTCCTGCGCTGCTTTGGATGGAGTCACAGAACAATAAATAAACTGTGTTCTGGCCTTTGAATGTACGAAACCCAGAGCTAAGGTACAGTGCGGTCATTACACTGCAATTTAGACAGTCACGTAAATCAAGTGCGGGGTGGGGGGGGGCTGACAGCTGCCCCTGCACGGCTCCTGAGAGGAAGAACATTAGGGAGTCATTACTGCTGGCCACTACCCATCTCAATGTGTTTGCTGCTCATGATTGGAAGAGTTTTGCCTGGTTTTATTGCAGCTAAAAATCTAGTAGCTGAGGGTAAGGAGATGGTTTGGTGGTAAAATCTTCCCACATAAATGTGAGGAGCTGAGTTCCACCCACGTAGATAGTCAAGTGAGCAGAGCAAGCCTGTAATCCCAGGGGAGGCTGAGACAGGAGGATCCCTGGGGCTCACTGGCCAAATTGCCTAGCCAAACTGGTGAGCTCCAGTCCTGCAAGAAACCCTGTCTCAAAAAATAAGTCGGAGAAACTGTTGAGCCAGACACCTGCCACTGATCTCAGGCCTCCTCACACATGTGCACAAACATGAACACATGTACATTCTAAAATGATCTGACAGCTGAATAATGTGTTGGACACCTAAGTGGGCCTGAGGCTGGGGAGGGTGGCAGTGTGTACTCTGCCATTCACCTCTGGCCCTCATTAGGGTTGAGTGTACAGGCACACATGTACATACACACACACACACACACACACACACACACACACACACACACCTCTAGAGGTGACTTCAGAGGTCCAGGAAGAAGGGAATTGAGGCATCATCCCCTCAGCCAAGAAACAACCTCCAAGAAGACTGGGCTACCTGCTCCATCATTGGTCATGTGATGTGCACATGCTGTGGACCTCCGAACTTAAACCTTTCAGTGAGGACCAGAGTGAGTAGCATCCCAGAGACTGAGGTCTCGCTGTTACCGTGAAAACACTGGCCATGCTCAGAACATTCCTGTAGTCCATTGCTATGCGCAGCAAGCGGCATAAAGATCTTGGGGAAGAGGGAGACTCCAACCATAATTTCCTCCATCTGTCTCTGAGGAGATGCTAACATAGTCAGTGGCGAGCTTAGCTCCTCTAGCCTTCAGAGTGTTTATGAACTCATAAACGATGAGG
The DNA here is from genome assembly GCF_903995425.1 of Onychomys torridus. NCBI lineage: Eukaryota > Metazoa > Chordata > Mammalia > Rodentia > Cricetidae > Onychomys > Onychomys torridus. The sequence continues at coordinate 77,880,691 of NC_050444.1, read as the reverse complement.
TCTAGCAGAGACCTACCAACCTGCTGATAACCTCTGCTTCAAAGACACTGGAAACTGAGGCAGACATGACCAGGCCGAGCAGCTACACAATGATTTTTATCCTGGTGTTTGTCTTTATCCTGGTGACTGTCTGGGCTGTGAGAAACATGTTCTGTGTTTGGGAACAGCCTCATGATTCCCATTCCAGTTATTCTTAGCAACTTGAAATGTCTATGGTTTTTAGGTAGGAATTTGTCACTGTTCTTAAAAGCCAACAGTATCACCCTGTTTCCATGAATGCTTTCCCTTTCTCCTTACATTTGGAGGGAGATTTTTCGTTTATTTTTCCCAATAATGATTTAGTCTCTGTGTTCAGCTCTGCTATTATTTACTGTCTAATCAGAGATTGACTCCTGCTCCCAGGTTTCTGGCTTTCGGGGTTCTTATGAATCCACTTTGTGTTCCTATTGTACCCTCACCATGCTTCTTTCCCCATCCCTCTGTCCTTGTGGTTTTCTATTTCTGCTTTTCCAAAGGTCCTCAAGGACTGACAGTGTGTCCTCCACACACTCACAGATCAAGGGCAGCAAAGAATACACTTTGTCATTTGCTGGGACGATTCAGTAATCACTGCTGAGTTCTTATGACAAGCAGTATGCGAAGTCTCAAGGTTGGAAATAGAAATGCAAACAAGATCTGTCCTTTATTGTCAAAGTGCATCTGTGAATGTGTGTGCAGATATGTACTGAGAAGGTCATCCCATTCCGGGGCTGGGGAGATGGCTTAGCTGGGGAAGTACTTGTCTGCAAGCGTGAGGACCTGAGTTCAGATCCCTAAGCACCACATTAAAAAAAACAAAAAACAAAAACAAAAAAACAACAAACAAAGCAGCACAATTTATAATCAAAGCCCTGGGGGAAGTGGAGACAAGGGGATCCCTGAGACCTACTGACTAACCAGCCTAGCCTAGTTCCAGGCTAATTCCAAATGAAGTGAGAGCCCTGTCTCAAAACCCAACAAACCAACAAACAAAATAAACAAATCCTAGGTGGCAGTCTGGGGAACAACATACAAGGTTGTCCTCTGGCCTCCGCAGGCATGTACACAAACACATGCATGCACGTGTACACAAGAACACACACATAAAAGAATTACATGTTAGGGGTAGGGGATATAGCTCAGGGATAGAGCATTTGGCTGATAAACCTGAGTCCCCGAGTTCAATTCTCAATCCTGGGAGAAATCTCTACCATTAATAATCATCATTGTGATGCTAGGTAGAAAGAGTGTCAACTCCCATTAAAAAGGTTTAGATCTCAAAAGATGCTGAGAATTCTGTGCATTTCAGGTTCTTTTCTTCCTTGCACCTACAATAGATGCTTGCAGCACATGTTCTACTAATTCTAAGAACAGTGCTCATCTGCACAGTTTTGTTTTCAATGTAATTTTTAATAAAGTAAGCTCTCCTCAATCTGCATGTCAGCAGCCACACTCAGGATGGGGTTGGCAATTTTGATATCACTGTGGGATGACCTCAGGCTCCAGCTGGAGGACAGGTGAGGCGACAGTTTTAGATTTAGTGCAGCTTGGCTTCTGTGACCCTCTTGACTCAACCTATGTGAGGAACAGTACAGGAGTGCAGACACTTCTGCCCCAGGTCTGACCTCTCAGACCCCTCTGTCTGCTTCGTGGAGGGAACCACACTTCCCAGGATGCATTTACGGGAGAGAAGAAAAGAGCCCTCTTTCCTTTGCTCCTCTTTGGGGGAATTTCTGAGACTGGTGGTTAGGGCAATGAGGGTGGAAGGGAGATGCAGGAGATAAGAATGGCACTCTCCATTCTTGTCTACTTTTCCCCCCACCGCCACCCCAATGCCGCTGTTCCTTCCAGGAGATCATGGGCTGTATGACGTTGTGTTTTTCATTCAGTTCCGGACTGCATATTGCCTCTTGTTCTAAATCTTTCTGGGGAGTTGGGCAAGCAACAGCAGGGCTGTGCTCCAGACACCCTTCCTCTGCTGTCCACAGATGCTTTTTAAATCCTCCCTATCCCAAATATGACACGCATAAATCAAAAATAGAAGCACGGTTAACCGTACAAGGGCTCAGCATATGGTTATGTGGTCTGGGTCAAAGGAAAATATAATCCTGCTTGCATATTGTAAACTCCCTGTTAATCTGAGACTTACGAGCCCAAGTGGGAACAGTCAAGGTCTGTGTGAGATCCCTATAGGACAAAGACAGAGGAGTACATCGCATGCTAAGAGAGAAGAGCAGACTTAGTTGTTAGGATTCAGATGTTTGCTCTTTCATGGAGTATCGAAAAGTGTGCTGAGCCTTGTGCTGAAGGTGAGGATAAACATACAAGCAAGACGTGGTTCTTGTTCTCAAACTGAAAGTGTGCATGTGGTATATATGTGTTATGAAAGTGAACACAAGTGGGCTGGGAAGATGCATGAACTGCTTGCTGCATAAGAATGAGGGCCTGTGTTTGGATTCCCTAGGACCCATGTAAGCAGCCAGCTGTGATAGTGAGTCCCTCTAATACCAGCAACCAGATAGCAGACACAGGTGGATCTCCAAGACTTGCTGGCCAGCCAGCCAAGCCAATTGGTGAGCTTCAGGTCAATCTATGAGACATCCTGTCTCAAAAAAAGAAAAAGAATGGAGAGCGATCAAGGGTAACATGTGACTTTAACCTCAACCTTCTACAGGCTATTGCAAAGGTGAGCACACCCTCCTACACACATGTACACACCCACTCATACCATACACGCACGCACACACTCATGTGGCGATATTTTATTTGTGCTGAAATGTGGTGATATTTTATTTGTATGTTAATAAATAAAGTTTGTCTAGAGATCAGAGGAAATAACAAGCCATTTTAAGTAAACACAAAATTCAGGCAGGGGTAGCACATGCCCTTAATCTGATCACTGGGCATGCAGAGTCTCTGTGTGTTCAAGGCCACACTAAGATACAAAGCCAAGTGTGGTGATGTATGCCTTTAATCTCAGTACCAACCATAGAGACCTGGAGGTCTGTACAGACAGGTAGTGACAAGGAAGTGAGGTAGCTGGGCTAAGAGCCAATGAGAGGGCAAAACAGCAAGACAATAAAAGCACAGATTAGACAGGGAGTCGTGGCCTTCTGGAAGTTGCAGAGCTGGAGAGGTAAGGTTGGTTGGTGACTCTCACTATTTCCCTGATCTCTAAGGCTTTCACCCTTATATTTGGCTCCATATTTTTTATTTAATAAGACCGCTTAGAAATTTGGGTACACACTCACACAAGCACACACTAACAACTACAGTGCAAGGCACATAGTATTTATTGCCTTAAGAAAGTCTTACAACTCTTCAGTGGCTCACTGGAACTTAAAGAAAAGTGTGTTTTCATTGTCGTCATCATTTGGCTGTGATGGATATCCCTCTGCCAACATAACTCAGTGGAAAGTACAATGTTTTGAGTAACTAATAAGGAATTTAATATCTGCATCTTTCCCCTGCTTCCCTGCATTCACAAATATCAGTGCAAGTTGGGTTTAGAACCAAACCTAAATGGTAAGACTATAGCAGTCACAGAAGAAAACACTTTTATGATTATGGAATAAATAAATAACTCCACAGGATATAAAATAGTGCTAACCAGGCCTGGGGAGATGGCTCAGTCTGTAGAGTTCCTGCTCTACAAGTACAGGGATCTGATTTGAGTCCCCAGAACCCATGTAAAGAGCCAGGAGCAATAATATGCTCCATCACTGAGGGCAGAATCAGGCACAGTCAGTACAGTTGAATCAATGCACTTTAAGTTCAGTGAGAGCCTCTGTCTCAAAAAATATAGGTGGACAGTGTTACAGAAAACACACTCACTGCCCTCCGTATGCACTGTACTCACATGGACCTACTTACATACTCACACTAACAAGTATACACGCATCACAAGACAAAAAGCACTAATCATAAAAAAATGAGAAATCAGATTTCATTTCAAGTAAAATTTCTTCCCTTCAAAAAGTAACACTAAAATAGTATATATATATATATATATATATATATATATATATATATATATATATATGGCAGGAGAAAATATATATTATGTACAATTATATATAAGTACATATTACATACCTATTCACATTATTTATATAACATTTTATATATATATATAATATATATAGAAAAGTATCTTTGTGTATCTTCCTGTTATTTTGATAAAATAAAAGTTACAAGAGTAACTCAGAAGAGAAGGGCTTATTCACGATCAAGAATACATTCCATCATGGTGAGGGCTTACAGGTGGCGGGAGCTTGAAGCAGCTGGTCACATCACATTCACACTCAGGAAGCAGAGAGCAACAGGCACTTGCACTTAGCTCACTTCCTCCTTGCTATTAAATCCAGAACACAAACCTAGGGAATGGTTCTGCCCACTTCCAGGGCCGCCCTTCCCACCTTAGTTAACCTAATCAATGTAATCTCTCACAGGCATGCACAGAGGTTAACTAGTGCCTCACAGGTTTGCCTGGAGACCTGTGATTCCAAATCCTGTCAGGTTGACAACTAGTAAGAACCATCATAGACAAATGGGGGAAATAGATGTAGACTTGTTACAGGACTCGTATTTAAGACATCTTTGAAAAAGCCCTACAATCAAGAGACAGCCCAGTTTTAAAAGGCAGGAACAAAACACATGAGCAAACACTGCACTAAAGTACACATGGGGGCAGGCAAGATGGCTCAGCAGATAAAGGTGCTTGCCACCAACCCAACCCGAGGATCTAAGTTCAATCCCTAGACTCACATGATGGAAGAAGAGAACATTGTCCTCTGACTTCCAGGCAAATGCTGTGGCATGTGTGCTGCACACATACAAAATAAGGTTTTAAAAGAATATGCAGATGCTAAAAAGAGTTTTAACAAGAGTTAAAATTACAGTGAGGGGTAGGGATATACCTTAGTGACAGAGCTCTTGTCTGGCATGCACAATGGCATGCACAAGGCCCTGGGTTCAATCTTTGGCATTGGGATGTGGAGGGCCCAGAGGAGTGAGATGTGTTTACGTTTTCCAGAATGATTTGAACAGAAACAAATCCATTAAGCAGAACCAAATGTCCACCAACTTGTGGAACAAAAGTACTATCCAATTATGATGATGGGAGTATAATATAGTACCACCACTTGGGACAAGACAGGTCACTCTATTATGTAGCACATTACTGCAAAGCATGTACCCAGGAGTGATGGAAACAATATTTACAAGAAAATGTGCTCGAGAATATTCATAGCAGTTCTATTTAGAATGATTCCATGCAGGAAGAAACCTAAAGATGAATCAAATGAACTAGGATAGAGTCGCACACTGGAGAGGACTCAGCCATGTACTAGTGAGACATGGGTGTGCCTCTATGGCATCATGCTGACCAAAAGCACTCAGATTCAAAAACGTTGTACTGCCTGATTCTAGAACAATGCTAGACTCAGGATGCTGGAAAGTGACCTACAGAGACTTACTGAGGTAGGACAAGTTCTGGTTTTATACAAGTGTTGGCTACCAAAGTCCTACTGAACGAGTGCTTAAAATCCGAGTGAATTATCTCAGTCCAATTTCAAAATCCTAATTAAATAAAACAAAAGTCCATGTTGTCACATAAGGTATCTTCTGTTATCCTCTACTCATTCCATAGGGGCCATGCAGGTCCTTTGTGTCTTGAGTATACCCAGCAGTCTCCTGACTCAGGGACAAGTCCTTGATGTTGTCTCCATCCAGAATGTTCTTCCCCATATAGCTACACGGCTTGTTTCTCTACCTCTATTGGATTTGCACACCTGCCACCCTACCGAAGAGTCCCTCCTCAACCGTCGTTTCTCCCCTACTTCCTGTCCCAACTCACCCGTGCCGGCCACAGCACTGGTGGACACCTAATAAATACAAAGGTCCCTTATACCTGCATTTACTGTCTATGTGTCTCTTCCAGAGTGAGTATCTTAGCAGCAGTGACTTCATTTTGTTTGCTGCTGTTTCCTGAGCGGCTAGAACGATTTCAGGCCCAGAGGAGGGATCCGTGAAGTCGTCACCAAATGAATAAAAGAGTGAGCGAGTCGAAGTGACAGTCGAACAGATGAAAACCATCATCTGGGGCTTTTTCAAACTGAGACTTCTCTTTCACATGACAGGCCAAAACACTGCATTTTAAGATCCAAATAAAATGAATAGCAGATGTGTTGCAGGAAAAATAAACAACCTACTTCAAAGAACCCTGTGATACTTTCCAGGACCTGTGTAGCCAGCTCAGACAAACCTTTTAAGATGAGAAATGGAGCGGGATGGTGTATGAGACTGCCTTTTGTGTGCAGCGTGGAAGCTCCTGGGGCTGAGATACCCCAGGGTGACTGAGTTCTGTAGTCCTTTCATGAGGGAAAGCTAAGGCTGGCCATAGAGCTGTCATTAGCATCCACAGTCAGAACAGGATGCCTGAAACTGATTGAAATTGTCTAACACAAACTAAGGGGATGTGGTGGTCCTTAAGCTTCAGTGTGGTCTCACAGTGTGGCAAGGCTCTGGATCCCAAGACTGATTCTGCCACCTGTTAGTGACCTCAGGTGATGAGCTGAAGTCTCAAAGGCCATTGTAACTCCAGTTCCTCTGTGTACACCACAAGCACAATATGTATACACACACACACACACACACACACACACACACACACACACACACAAAATACCCATATACATAAAAAATTAAGGTAGAAATGCATATTATATACACATGCTGCTATCTCTTTTCATGATTGGTAGCATTTTCTAAAATGCTCCACTCCCCCTTTCCCTTCCTTTCTGACTAGTGGTTAAGTGGTTGGCTATGAACACTCGTATTTCCTTAAATGCGTTCCAGTGCTCTCCCAAAGTCAACAATTGAACTGGTACATGAATGGGTGAAGGTTCGTCTTTGTCAGCCAAGCCTGGTGCTTTGTGTGAATCGTTCCATGTTTGCCCTTCCACTACTTGAACCTCTGTCACTGAGAAGCACAGGGACTTGACAATCTGTTAGCAATGAAATGAATTAACAACTTCAGTCCTTCCTTAGTCACAACGCATCATGAGCATCAAATGGATACAAACTGAAAATAGCTAAGTTGAACGAGCAAGAGAACGTGGTTTTTCTTGCTTTGGGGCCCCAATGCTGACCAGTATCAAACAGAGACGCTGGGGCTCAGAACAGGGGTAGAGAACACCTCAGATGTTGCCATCCACAGGACACAGGACTCAGGAAATGGGCAGACATGTCATGAAGAAAAACAGCTAGATGAGTTACGGGGGCAGCATTTAAGCCCTGGGTCTGGAGCTGAGCCACTGTGTCTCGGGTGTACTGTTCAGCACTTCTGGGCTTGTGCAAAAGACTAGTGTGAAAAAGAGCACGGTTCTCTGGAAACAAAATGTCCAGTGATTGCTCTGTTCCTAGTAACTATTCTCTGTTGATACTGTTTTCTTTTGGAGACTACGCTCCTTTAAAAATTAATCAACAAGATTGTCAGGGATTATGTTTTCCCAAGTAAAACATGAAAAACTGCTGCCTTCAATTGTCTATCACTACAGTGTAGAAATGTGGCAGGTGTTTCCATGTAGACTGGCCTACGACCCCGAGGCCTTGCTCTGGCCACTCATCAGTCCTGACTAGGTTTGTCAATTTTCTAATATTCTATATAAACAACCCCTGCTCTCTGAAGAAAGGCTAATTTATTCGCTTTATCTCTGTCCATTTCTCAAGAGGAAGGGAGGAATCTCGAAACCCCACCTGGAGCTCTGAATTCTTCTGACTTCAAGTTCTCAGCAGCAGGCATGGGCAACCATGAGAAAATAGAAAGGAAGACTTGATGCATCCCAGAGCTGCGTCTTTATCTTTAAAAGGAAAATAGGGATCCTGTCTCCCAGGCAAAGGCAAGGTCTTACAGGGAAGTATTCATTGCAGCCAGCAAGATGGTTCTGTGGGTAAAGGTGCTTGCTGTACAACCATGATGGCCTAAGTTCCCTCCCTGGAGCTCACTGTGGAAAGAGAGCAGACTTCAAAATTGTCCTTTGACTTCCATACGCAAGTGCTACACTGTATGTGTCCACACTCAAACACACATATCGTATACAAACACACATCATGATAATAATAATAATAAACTAATAATAATAAATTTAAAAATAATTTATTTAAAAATTCAATAAACACACAGAAAATACAATATATCACCTTCAATTGGTGCTCTGTTAATGAGTATTATGTTTTATTAACAATTCTGGTATCAAGGACACTTTCCATTTAGAAGCCAACTATATAATGATGGTCTGTGCCTCTTACTGTCTAGATGATTCAGTCAAAATTTTCATACTTGATAAACTGTTGCTACCTGGTCTCGGACTTTGGGGATGGGGCTGCATCACCTAAGTGTAACCACTTGGGGAATACAGTTAGAATTAAACTTCCAGTTAGGTTGAGGCTGCCCGTTAGAACAGAAATGACCTGGATGAACAGGTCCCTCTGTTGGTTCTTCAGGAAGTGCAAGCTTTGGAATCCAGTGGGTGAACTCTGAATAGGTTTCCAAAGCAATGCAGTGTCAAGATTCACTATAATCATGTCCTGTGATAGACAGACAGGATTCCGGTTGGGCTGTCAATCACTTCAGTAAATGGATCCGGCTTAGAGTTGCACAGCCCCCAACCTGGGTGTAATCCCATTTTCTTCCACCTTCCACCATGTGGGCCTGGCTTCCTTCTGCCTGACACACGCTCTCCCTGCATACTTCATTTCAGTGTACAACGGCAGTGCTCTGCTTCATCTGAGTTTCTTTTCAAACACACCCTGGTGGTGTCAGTGACACTCTTCTGCATGATTCAGGCAGACCTTCCCCTTGGCCACATGTCTGTGGAGTCAGTGTGTCCACTAATTAGTTCCCTCAAGATTTGAAAGGACATAGTCCCAGCTATGATAGAATCCACTGGCCACTTCTGATTATCACTCAGGGAACCTGGGGACCAGTCCTACATGTTGTTCATTCTGACCACTAGTCCTGACATCTTTTGTGCCTCTCCAGAAGCCACTTGAATCAGATGGCTCCCAGGGGCCCTTGAGTTTTTCCTGATCCAGGATAGCCACCACTATTCTTTTTCCTGTATTCCTGTCTTTTTGTAATGACAAAAGATGGATGCATCTTGCCTTTCCTGGATGACGAGACTAAAGAATGTGGCACAGTGTCCTCCTGATCAGTTTTCAAATGCTCTCAAGTTCATAGAGATGTTGAAGATTTGAATGACTAAGGTTAAGCAGAGGATACACACACATTGCTCAGTTACTCGGGTCACTAAGGCTGTTTAACCCCTTTCTTGTACACTGCTCATGCACAATATACAAACAGTAGCATGGTCAAGGGGAGTAAGGCTTTCTGTAGCCTTCTGAAAAGGAAGGGACTAATCTTTTCAAAGGACAAAGGTCTTTCCTTTTGTTTGGCTTTTATTTTAGTTTTTAGAGGCAGGGTTTCATGTAGCCCAGGCTTGCTTTCACCTTGCTGTATAGCTAAGGTAAAAGACCTTGGAATACTGTTCGTCCAAACATCTAGCTTCTACTTCTCAAGTGCTGGGATTGCAGACATACACTACATACACCCTGAAGGGTGCCTCATCTTGCTTGGATTATCATCTGGCCAGGGTGACTAAGTAGAGATTTGATGTTTATTTGTTTTAAGAAGACTAACCACATCCTCACCATCCATTAAACATGTCTTCCAATATGTTAGCACCTAATTCCATTTAAATGTAAATGATCACTGGCTCCCATGTTTGCTGTCCTTATAGAAAAACAAAAGAAAGATTTGTTCTAGGCCATGAATTTACTCTCATGCCCATTCACAAAGGTGTGTATTTATGGTCATTCATTCTGTTTTACACAAGACTGGCCCCAGATTCTATTTCCCATATAGATGAACAAAGGACAAGACAAAACACTGGGGATTTGAACCCTGCTTATGCCTGTGAAGAGTCTGAGGCTGAGTGGCTGGTGGTTTTCCAGATTCTCAGAGCCAGTGCGAATTTGGCACAGAGCCCATGAGCAGGCAATGACCTCAGCACAAACTAAAGATAACCACCGTGGGAGGAATACCGACTCGGCTTTCCTTACTTTTGGCCCCAGTCCCTAACACTTGAAAACCAGAGGGATACCCCCATCTTCCCAAGCCTAGTGCATACAAATAGAAAGGGAACTCGGATTCTCATGCGAAAAAGCAAAGAAACAGTGGCTCCTTTTTTTCTGCTTCTGGTCTTCATCAGCATGGTGGGAAAGAGCATCACAGAGGTGCACCACTGCCAAGCCCTTGAACAGTCCCAATGGACACCCCAGGAAAATTATTGTGTGTAAGTCAACTTTGATACCACCTTCCCTTTTCTCCCTCACCACCAAAGCACATTTATAAAGAGTGCATTGTAAAGTAGATATAAAGTGTGTATGTGTGAACATATGTGGAACATATGAGTAATATGTGTAGGATATGCTGTTTTGAAATCTTTTTTGTTTGTTTTGTTTAGAAATGCACTGTGAGCATCCTTTCCTGCCCTACTCCCCCCATAGAGCATAGCTTAAGGAGGAACAACTTTTTTCTTTCTGCCTCACTTTTTCCTTTTCTTTTTGTCTTTCCATACCAGCATTTACTGAATGACAAGAAATTCACAGGGTATATCAGTTTTGAGAAGCAACTTTTGAATTGTGCATCAGGAAGTCCCATTAAGAGATCACTGCTTCACTCAATGATTGACGTGCTGTGCAGGTGTGGTCATTTCATTCATCTCTGCTGTATCCAGCTCTGCTGTATCCAGCTCTGCAGCTCTGCAATGGGAATGGTTCTACTCTAGCCTAAGGCAGGCAGTAGACATGCTTTTGCCTGGGACTTTTATTTTAGCCCATGAAGCTGCCTTTAATACAGAGTCTCTAGATGTAGGGAGTTTCTGGAATATGGCTTCTCCGACTTCTCAGAGAGCACACTGGCTAAGTATACAAATGTACACACACACACACACACACACACACACACACCAACTTCTACTTAAATTCAAGTTGCTACACAGCAGGGTCAGCTGGACATACTTGGGGACCTAGTGTACATGGCAATATACAGACCCGGAAGAGGACGTTAGCCAAAAACCAAGAGAAGAAAGCAGGCAGCCAGAAAGAACAGACTACTTCAACCACAGAGAATGGGTTTGTTGTGTATCTAGTCTTGCCCAAGGTAACAGCTGAAAAGCCAAGTATTCTCATCCACCCTCTTGGAAAATAGCATGACCTACCAAAAAGGCTCATGCTTGGGAAGACATTTGCTCCCCAGGTCACTTCCTAGATTGGATAAAATTATCTTTGAAGAGAGGAACATAATACATTTAGCCTATAATGTGGTGGACAGTCATATGTTGTCACTTTAAACACCTAAAATTTGTTAGTTAGCTAGTACAACTAAGGAAATACACTTTAATATCATTGAATTTGTAATGGACTTGAATTTAAATGGACATGTGCCAAAAGCTACTTGTTAGCACAGTTCTATTTAAATTTCAGCATTCAGTTGTAATCTGTTCTTCTCTTACTGTCTCCAGAATGCCCTTTTTGATGTATTACTTACTCCTAAGTGGTCATCTAGATTGATTCTTCAAGATAAAGCTGAAGGGAAAAATGACTACACAATTTTCACAAAACCATTTAAAGCCACTGTAGGGTGACAGGGGTGGTTATCTAAAAATGTATATAGTCAAGTCATAGTGTATCTTAAATGACATGAATACAAAATGACCTCTAGACTCTGCCAAGGAAAAGGGAAGTTAGTTATAATTGTGGTCTCCCTGTTGAGTTGACTTTAAGTCAAGGTTAAATCATTTAGAATCTCTTCTAGGAGTTCCTATGAAAATATTCAAATGTGCTGCATCTCTCCTTTGCAATAGCATGTCCATTACTGAGTATACAGTTGGACTACCCAGAGCCATGTTCCAGTCTCCTATAAGCCCTTCATTTGTGGTCTGAAAGAAACTGTGATTGTGACCAACTAGCTGATAGCAGCAACTTTCCATTTCCTGCCAAGGAAACACCAAACCCAAACATCTTTCCACCATCCCATTGCACAACCACCATCCCTGGTAGCAGGAAGAAAAAAAAGATGGTTTCCACATTGATCCTCCAAATGACTATTAAATGCTCTGATTAACAGTAAGGGAATGTGTATAGATAGTGAGTTCCTTTCTCTGGGAGATAGAAGCTACAGGGTTATAAACCATGAGTCAGAAGGTATTAACTATGGTTCAGTGTTACTGCACAGATTAGGGACTAGCCCAACACACTAACTGCAAACAGTGAGAAGCTCTGAAAAGGTGGAAACAATGGCCACTCTGTGAGTCTCTGCTTTGGACTCAGTCTCTGGAAGGCTGAGACTATATTTCTCTCTCTTCATTCATCTTGCGCAGTTATCAAGCAAGATCCAGCCTTCCTTCCCATTCACTACTCAAGATCTATCACTCCAGAGTGTTACTGGGCATTGCAGGGCTTCCTGAAGATTCTGGAGGAGAGATGGAGGTGAGTGGCCCAGTCACACACTGCTCTTTGAACTATCTAATAAATATTCTATCTCTTCAGTGGTCCTCATTAGCCAAAACAGTGGGAAGGGAAGAGAGGACATCAATTCACTTCTGAGAAGTATAGAAACCACTGTTTACTATCTCTGGCTCTCTCTAGCCCTCCATTCCAACCTTCTGGATCCATCCTTTTCTTATATACACCATGGGACATCCATTTCAAAACTCTCTTATAGCATACATTCCATTCAGGTAAAAACTCCTTATCCAGGCCTATCTACATGGATGAGAACTACCTACCTCCCAGACCTCACCTCCTACCATACATCCTTCATTGCACTGTCAGTGTGGAGGTCTCCCTGGAGAATTCATCGTTATTGCATCCTGCTCAGTCCTACAGCAGGTCTTTGAATATGCATGTCTTCTGCTAGAGACAGTCTTCAACCCTGCGTTTTGAATGACTTGCCCTCCCAACAGAGAAAGGGGGCTTCTCTAAAAACTCCAAGACAAACACCTTCCCCTAACAACCCTTTCACTCCAGTGATCATCCAATCTTCCCCTGGCTTTCTTTGGCCTCTAGAATTTACCATTATCTCAATTTCACTGTTTTTCCTACTTAACTATATGGCTATTTTCTCTCTGTCCTGAGTAGCAGGTGAACTTTGGATGAACAGGTTCTCTTTCTGCCTTGGTAACCCTTCTCTCAAGCATCCATGTGCTGGATGAGCAATGGATAAAATTTAACTCTTTATTAACCCTTCTAGATCTACATACTGAATGTCCGTCCATATAAGCAAACAAAAAAAATCCTCCAAGTATTACCATCCACCTTCCTGAGAGAACAGAAATCTGTGCTAACAGAGCAAACTTGTAAGGGTGGTTGAGGATACTGTGGGGCTGAGCTGCTTAAGGCCACACACCTAAGATTACAGATGTTTTAACTCCAATGCTGTTCTCATCAGTCCACTTGACCCACTCATCTCCTGTGGCAATGTTCCCAAAAGTTCTGGGGAAACGATGGTGCAGGACATGTGTGAAAGGACTGTTAATATTTTCTTTTTTCTATTTGGGACAAGTTAATTTTAGTATGTATGTATGTATGTATGTATTTATTTATTTATTTATTTATTTATTGTTTTTACATTTTAACAGAAGTTTCCCCTCCCTCCTCGCCTCTCAGTCCCTCCCCCCCCCCACCCACTCCTCCTCCTCCTCCTCCTCCTCTGTTTCTTTTCAGAAAAAGAAGAACAGGCCTCCCATGGATATCAGCCAGCCATGGTATTTTAAGTTGCAATGAGACTGGGCACTTCCTCTCCAATAAAGTTTGGATGAGGTAACCCAGGAGGAGGAAAAGGTCCCAAAAAAGCAGGCAACAGAGTCAGAGATAGCCCCTGCTCCCACTGTTAGGAGTCCCACAAGAAGACCAAGCTACACACATAACATGTATGTGGAGTGCCTAGGTCAGTCCAGTGCAGGATCCTTGGTTGTCAGTTTAGTTTCTGTGAGCCCCTATAAGGCCAGGCTAGCTGATTGTGTGGGTTTTCATATGGTGAAGAACTGTTCTTCTATTCTCATATCCATTGATGTGAATGAACACTGGCCTTTGTACAACTTCTAGTCCAGCTTCGTGGATGGAGATAGAATCAATGCTAAGGTTACCCCATGTCTTGTTCAGCATCTCAAACAAAATAAGACAGTAACTTCACCTCTCTCCCTCTGACACGTAACTGTTAGCTTTCACCATAGCCATTAACAGTCCCTTTCTTCACTTGAGAACTCGTTGAAGGTGTAATATGTTTAATCTGCTATGATTTATATAATAAAAATTTTCACAATCTTTAGTATGTAATTACCACTAGTAGTAAATTAGATTTAATATAACTACATCTGAGTTCCAGTGGGACAAAGGGCAGTTAGGCAATCAAGTTATGCGAAGAAAGACATAATCTAACTTAGAATTTCACTTTAATTTAAATGTGACAGGAGAGCAGAAGAGGGACAGTTAGAGGAAAGGAAAGAGGTCAGCTAAAGGTGGGGGTAGGGACAGGGAAGATGAAGGAGGGGTCCAACGTGAGCCAAGTGCAATGGCGTGCGACAATGTCATAATGAAACCTGTTATTTTGTATACTAACAACAACAATAAAATTAAGCATTGTAGTTATTAAAATTCATCATTCCTTCTATAAAATCTAAAAGAGTGATCATGTTTGGGAATTGGAGTCATGAACAGCTTTTTTCTTACATTTCTTTGTTTTTGGAAGAATGAGATGACGGGAGTGATAGGAAAAAGGATGAATTTGCTGAAAACTAAGCTGTCAAAAACGCTTGAGACTGTGGTCCAGCACAGAAAAGGGAGGGTCGTGTCCAGTAGGAGCTGGTTCCTTCATGTAGTTTCTGAGGCCATTACTAAGGATAGCCAAGGAGAAGAAGGGACCATTAGGGAAAAAAATTAAAAAGCAAACCAGTTCCTTCTGTCAGCTTTTCAAACTAGTTCTTCGACATTGAGCTCGTGTGCCTGAGGTAAGTGGTGTACACACTAGGCGGTATATCAACATCTACAGGACCCAGGACTAAGTCCAACGTAAGGATGCTTGGTTAGCATTGGATGGTGGCTAACTAGGAAGCAGGAAAAGCTCTTCAAGAATCACTATCTAACTCTGTACCAAATGATTTGTTCATTGTACAAGATGAGCAAATGTATAGGAACCTTGCATTACACTCTTTGTTTTCATTGGTAATTGGGTGTTATTTGAGATGATGTCATTGGTTAGAGAAAGTAAAGCCACCTCCACACTGGCAAGAAAGAGAAGGGTTCATATCTTGGTGAGCCCATTTAGCCTAACACCTTTGGAAGGGACTGTGGCCTTGTTCCTTGTAGCAAAGCATCCCACCAAACAGAGAATACAATATCTCTCCTGCATCTAGAAAAGAAGGCAAGTATGGGTTTGTAAGAATAATATAATATTTTCATTAATTCTTTGATAATTTCATACAGTATATTTTAAAATTGTTTTATTTTTATTTTATGTATGTGGGTGTTTTACCTGCATGTATGCCTGTGTACCATGTGCATGCAGTGCCCATACAGACCAGATAAGGTTGTTGGATTCCCTGGGACTGAAGTTACAGACAGTTGTTAGCTACCATGTAGGTGCTAAGATCAAATTTGGGACCTCTGGAAAAGCAGCTAGTGCTCTTAATTGCTGAACCATCTCTCCAGCCCTCCCACATGGCATATTTTGATAAATATATTTAAATATTTCTAAAACCGAAGGATACCTAGAAATAATCCTAGCTATGTGATGCCAACTCCAAATGCTCAAAAGCACACCAACAGCCAAAGGACAGCAGTTAACCTGTTGTAGAAGAGTTTCATGACCTGTCCTGGGTTTTCATTCTCCTAGAAGTTCATCCCAGGCAACATTCTAGAATAAGTGCACATGCTGCAGTACCCTATAAAAATAGCAAGGAGGAACACAACACCTTCCAGAATGGCTTATTGTCTCACAAAAACAATCAGCCTTGTATTTTAGCCTAGGTCCAACTTCTGGCCAGTGTTTCCTTGTAGGAGATTTAAGAACTGGGATTTTGTTTGCATTTTATTATGAAGATTTGCTATTGATTACCTTGTGCTGGGCTATCCACCTGGATTTCTGTTGGAAGGGTTAGATGCTCAGGATCCACATTGCCATTCCTTTACTTTTATATTTCCTTTGACTATAATTCCTATACTCCTTCCTCTCCTCCCTCCTTTTCACAAAGAGAGCTCCTGCTCACCAGCAATACCCCACTTCCAATGGTCTTCTATGCAAGGGGGCTTTTCAGTCTCCTCAAGGAACCTGGTTAACACTTTAGTTTATTCAATAAGTATTTATTGGATACCTACTTCCTAAGTCACTAGAACAGTCTAGAAACTCAGTGATATACAGGATAGAAACTCTGTGTGTTCTTTCGTGAATATAGTGGGGTGGGGGATCAAACTTCATATTTTTTAGGACCAACTCCTGCACCAATTCCCCAATACAAAATTCCTCTTCTTTAGAAAACAATAGCCTCTGGGACAACATTCAACAGTAGACTGTTGTTCTCTGAAGATGACAAACCCTAACCTTGGAGCTAGCTGGCACTCTGGGAGCATCAATCTCCCTGTGTTTGGGCACAGTGATGAAAATGTGTGTGGTTTTAACTGGTGCTCACTTGGAGTTGTGGTCTATCATACCACACTGACAGAAGAATTCCTTCTGGCCTTGTTGGCTGAAGAGCTGGCAAGGGTCAGATTTCCTCATTGATCAGAAGCTACCTGTGGAAGAGACCCAGCCCTCATGGCACCTTTGTGCCAAGAGACCTAGTCCTCATGATGTATTTGATCTACTGGCCTGTCAGTACCTGAGTTCCTTTTTACTGGTATTGTCAAAGGATCAGGGGATTTTAAATGTTGGAAAGGTGCATGGATTATTCCCCATTGCTATGAGCTAACTTAAGAAGTGGCAAGGGAAGAGATGTTTGCTTGGGCTGTGGTTTAAGAAGCAGTGCCATCAATCATGGAGGGGGACGAAGGGAGCTGGTCACTCTGCAGTCAGAAAGCTGAGAGAGAGGTGTGCAGGCGCCCGCTTGCTTTCTCACTTTTACTCGGGCTGGGATCCAGCCCAGGGAATGAATCTACCCATATTTAGGGTGTGACTTCCCACCTCAGTCAACCAGTTCTAGAACCTCCCTGGAAGACACACCCAAAGATTTGTCTCCTAGGTGGTTCTTGATCCTGTCAAACTGACAATTGATATTATTCATCACAGCACACGTCCATATCAAGAACAAGAGCCCAGTTTGGAATATGTCAGTGGTGGCTCTGAAAGGCCCAGATGGCCTCAGCAACTCCAGCAGTAATTCACACAGCTCACTGACAGAGGAAAGGCCTTAACAGGAGATAAGAGAACTTATCCACGGACTGGCTGCCGCCTTTGATAAAGGGATCACTAAATAGCATGAAATACACTGCAGTAGAAATATCTTAACAGTTCCCCCAGAGACAGTAAAAATCCCAGGGGCTTTTGAAATAAAGCTGCAGCCAACAGGGACCAAAATAAACCCCTTCAGGGCTATCTCAGCTTAACATGTTAAAATATCCCAAGACCTTTCTCAGCACATGTATTATTCAAAGGTCAAAAAATTCCCTGTGCAAATACCTAAAATATCTAGAGGATATTTCAGCAAAATGCCACATCAAACTGTTCCTCCTGTACAATGCAGGGCTTATTTCTCAGAATGAGGGAATCAATGAGTCTAATGTACCACCCTCTAGGTCCAACCAGCTCTGGGAAGGCCTACTAGGGGAGATATGACTTTCAATGGCCTTAACTAGGAAAAAAAAAATTCTACAGATTCCTTCGTTAATATTTATCCCTGGGATAAGTGTCTTTCCACTGATAATGTGAATTCTATCAAGTCTGTAGGGTTCTTGAAAACTCATGAGTGAAAAACTGGCCCTTAACACTTAGAGGAATCCAGAAAGATCCTCACAGAGTTTCAAAACTTCAAAGTGCTGGGGTAGATGGCTTCAAGCATAGCTGACATCAGGGATCAATTGCTGTCACCAGAACAAGGTTCTGTTGAACTCACTTCTTCAACTTCTGCCTTCCACACCTGTGAGCACTCCTCATTCACATGTGGTGGCAAGATGTGTCTGGTAACTCCCACCCCCAATGCCTCTCAACTCTACACTGCTGATCAACTTGGAGGTGTGAATAAGGCAAGGCAAGCTGCTATCTCCTAGAGCCCCTGCTTCCCCATCTCTGGAAAGGGAGAGATAGTGGCCCCAAACCGTAAGCATTGGGAATGCTTAACGCAGAGAAAAAGCTTACTACATAGGATTGTGGTTGCAACACCCCACTGACAATAAGGAACATACAGATTAGTGGCAGGGAATTCTAAAAGAGGCTAGAGAGACAGCCCAGTGGGCAAGGTGCTCGCTGTGTGTGCAGGAGGACCGAAGTCAGATCCTGACACCCATGTAAAAAGCCAAGCGTGGCTGCACTTGCCTATGATCCCAACACTGTCGTGGGTGGAGACAGGAGGATCACAGGGACTTGCTGGCTGAAGTTCCAGGGTCAATGAAAGACCCTGTCCTTAAGGAGTAAGGTGAGAGCAACAAAGTAGGATGCTGGTCTTCCTCTGGGCTCCATGTGCACACACATATGCATGCACACATGCACAGCCATAATAGTAAATGTTTTTTAAAGACTCAAAGCTATGAAATCTGCACAGACTTCATGGCCTCTCCTAGAATACTCTGGCTTCTCCAGAAGATTAGGATTATCATTCATTCTGATAATAGAAGTGGAGAGACTTGAGGGGTCAGACCCTGAGGTATGATTGGGAGTTCCACGGCAGGGAGGAAGCCCTCTGCAGGGCCCCTGCATTCTTCCTCTAAGATGCCCCAGGTGGCTGATCTCACACACAGAAACTTTGAAATGTGAGTTTGAATTTGTTTTTTAGGAGAACACACAGCTAGCTATTTTGGAACAATTTTATCTTTTTTGGTAGACTGTGTTCCCATAGCAGGCAAGCTATGAATTGCCAAGCATAAAGTTGGGCCACCCAAAAAGAGAGTACAGATTTAAAAGTTAAACTTAATTATTTTGCAAGTCACTCACAAACGTTTAAACATCAACCATCATAACCATAAAAAAAATTGGCCATGGAGTTAGTTGGGGAGGCAGTATAATCTCACCTTGTTATTTTTTTTTCACTTTACATTACAAGCTTTGGCACCAGTAAAATGGGGCAGTGCCCATCAGATTGAAAAAAGGTTCCTCTCTGTGCGTGATATAATGGAATGGAATGCCTGCCTCCCAACTACCTGTGCCCATTAGCTTCAGCTCTCCCGAAGAAGTCTAACTAATCATCGGGGTCCATGTGAGATCATGGAACTTTGGAATAAGCACACTTAGAGACCAGCCCATTGAACTGCTTCAGTTGATTGGTGAGGGAACTGGAATCCAAAAAGTGGAGTGATTTGCTAAAAGTCAGGTGGCTGGAGTCACAGACTCACCTGCTCTCCAGGATCCTTCCAGACCAATTGCTAACATGACACCCCTCCTGGGAATCCCCTCATGCTCACGGGAACCCCATCAAGTTGGCAGGACTTTGAGAAGAGCTGTGGTCTATGCTCAAATAACTTGGATCAGTTCACTGCCATAGTCTCAGCAAAGAAAAGGGGAGGTTAGAAGGCAGAGGGTGTGAAGCAAGGATGATTTAAACGGCGAGGTAAAACATGCCATGATCTACTTGTAAAATCAGCATTTTTTTTTCCCCACTATAATATGGTCACATAGGGCTGCTTATATATAAGATAATCTTTTTCTCTCTGGTTGCTTGGTGAGATGGGCTGATGTGCACTCAAGATCCTTCTGGACTTTGCTGTCCAATAGAACTCTCTGTGATCATGGAAGTGTTTCAAACATCACTGTTACGTACACCATCCCCTAGCCACATGTAGCTACTGAGTAGTCACATGGTGGCTGAAGGTTTCATTTACTCTTAATTAATTTAAGTTTAAATAGCCATCTGTGCCCAATAGCTACTCTGTTGGATTCCAGAGCTCTAAATAAATGAAGCTGCCAAAACATATCAACTTGACCTAAAAGCTTGTTCTAATTTAAGAAATGTGCAATAATGGATGTTGAAATCAGATTTCTCCACAAAATATGGCAGTGCCAAAAATAACTAACAATCAGCTGTAAGTAGTGGAAAGCAAACTCAACTAATGTAACAAAAGAGGTGTTTGGGGATATTAGGGGGTCCTGGCACATCTCTGGAAGTCCAGCAAGCCGGGCTCAGTGGCTGTATGGCCAGAGACAAGTTAGCATCGCACTGCAGAGCGGGGTTACAAGCCATCAGCCCACAGCTTGCTCTGCTGACCCCACAGATGCTGGGCTCTGGGAAGACCCCCTGTCACTGCTACTCCGAGAAACTTCTGAGCCTGCTCTCACAGAGCTGTCAGGTGGTTCTTGTAGTGCCCGCTGCTTTAAACCACTGTCTTAGGACTTCAGACCAAGTCCAGCCTGTGTCTTTCTGTGCCATTGGTGAAGGGGAGGCTGGAATAATAGGAAGCTGGCCTTTGCTGTGGATGGCAAACTCCCGGCTGAGTTCCTGCAAATGAACCAAACATCTAAGGTGTCATCTTTCTAGGAACAAGGTCAGTGTGTGAAGGCACGAGGTCTCTGGAGCGATGGTTAGAGCTACAGATAGAAAAAATGGGAGCTGGGGAGAAGAATGAGCAGATTGTGTGTGTGTGTGTGTGTGTGTGTGTGTGTATTTGTGTTTGTGAGGTTTTGTGTATGTGTATATTGTGCTTGAGTATATGTATGTATATATTTGTGGGGAGGTTGTGCTTGTCTTATGTGTATATGTATGTATATGTATTTGTGTGTTTATGTCTGTTCATATATGTGTTTGTCTGTATGTGCTTGTGTATGTGTATTTGGCCAGCAAAAGATTTAATAATCAGCCAGGCCTGGTCACACAGGTCTGTAATCAGTGAGCTGAAGGAGGAGGGTTATGTATTCAAGGCCTGCTTGGGCTATAGAGTGAGTTGAGGAGCAGCCTATGTGACTTAGTGAGCCCATCTCATGATAAAATGAAAAGGCTGTAGAGCCAATGACACAGCTCAGAAGAAGAGCCCTGCCTGACCTACTTTGCTTCTTTATTGCTGTGATAGAACACTGACCAAACCCTGCTCTGGAGAAGAAAGGGTTTATTTGGCTTACACATCCAGGTCACAGTCCATTGCCTGGGGAAGTCAGGGCAGGAACCTGGAGGAACCGAGACAGAGGACATGGCAGAGTACTATTTACTGCCTTGCTCTTCAGGCTTGGAGTCAGCTTGCTCTCTTACACAGTCCCAGTACTACTTGCCTAGGGATGGTGCCACTCACAGTGGGCTGGGCCCTCCTACATCAATCAATAGTCAAGAAAATATGTCATGACCACAGGACAACCTGATGGAGGCAGCTGAGGTCCCTTTTTTCCAGGTAACTCTAATTTGTGTCAATTTGACCAAAACTAATCATCACAAGTCCCACCTTGTATATGCAGAGTGCGGGCTTCAAGCACCAAAAGGAAAATAAAGTATTATAAAAGGAAGGGAGAGAATGGAGGGAGGAAAGAACTTGGTAATCATACAGGCAAAATACCCATGCACATAAAATAAAAATAAAATCTCAAAAAGTGCTTTTTCTTTTTAACTTTTGAAGGGTGAGAGGAAAGAACATGCCTATGTAACCCAGGCTGGTTTCCATACTCACTGTGTACCCAAGGATGATCTTGACTTCCGGATCTTTCTGGCCTCACCTCCCAAAAGGTGGAATCACAGGCATGTGCCACCAGGCCCCACTGAAAATCCCTCACTCTGCAGCCGTGGGCATGTGTCCTCACCTGCACGTGTTTGGGAACTACTTGCAGGTAGATGAGTAACACAACACACTGAGCGCAATGCGGGGCGCGTGGTAAGGACTCCGCCACATCAGCCATCGACACATTATGCACACAAGGCGAGAGTCTGGCGTAGCGTGCACTGGTCTGTTCCAGCTTGCATTCCTCCTGAAGTACCATACTGTTTTAATTACCGTAGATTTATACATTGTCTTTTGATCTGGCGAGGCAAAACCACCCATCTCATTTTCCCTGGTTTTTCATATTTCTCTTGGCTCTCCTCACCCGTTTATACACACAAATGAACTTCAAGCTCTATTTGGGAAGTCCCACAGAATTACACTGGGATTTTAACTTAAGCTGTATTAATTTTGTATATTATTTTAGAAAAGTGTGGCATCTTTACAATATGAATTTCTCATCCAAGAACACAGAGTTACTCTTTGTTCTATATTTAAATCCTCTTTTTATCTTTTACCATGTTTATATCATATTTATGTGTGTGTATATATGTATATATATCTTAATTTTCATCTTGTGTACTGTTATTTTACTTGGCATTCTTAATATTTATTAATATTTCTATTACGAGGATTATATATATTTATAAGTAGATGATATTAACATGTTCTATTCAGTCTTCTTTTTGAACCTCCTTTACCACTTCTGTTTTGAATTTAATTATGTATTTATTCAAAATATCTGACCCATCCACCGGAAGTTCCTCAACCCTCAGGACAAAGTCCAAACTCTGGAACCATCAAACATTTGTTAACATATCTCAAATATTTAAAATGGTGTGTGTATGTAAGTGTGTGTGTGTGTGTGTGTGTGTATGTGTGTGCACATGTGCACTGGTTTATGTGCAAACGTGTATTTGTGCACATGGAGGCCAGAGGTTAGGTATCTTCCCCAGTTTTCTTCCTCCTTGTTATTTGAGACAAGGTTTTTCCACTGTGTCAGGAGCTCACTGATTGGCTAGATAGATGGATCCAAAGTCATGATCCAAACCAGCACAAATCCCTTCTGGAAGGAGCCTGTTTACTAGCCACGCTTGATGTTTCTCTGCAGTTCTACACCGCCTGACATAGAGGAGATGCTAAGTACAAATTTGTTTATAGGGAAAAGTGTTGGAGGACAGGGGAGATTACCTAGTATGCAAAGTGCTTGCCATTCAAGCGTGAAGGCTGGAATTTGATCCTTAGAATCCACATAAAAGCTGGGCACAGAGGCACACTTCTGCAATCCCACAGAGGAGTGGGGATCCCTGGGGCTTGATGGCTTGAAGTTTCAAAAGATGCACACCACTTCAAGTCTCCTTCTCTTTCTGCCTTGTGCTTGTGGATCAAGATGTGAGATCTCTTAAATTTTTTTGAGGTGAAGGGCAAATGTAAATTTAACAAGAAGTTGTAGATTTTCAACACTATACACAAACTCCTTTGTTACAAATAAATACTTATGCTTCTAAAAAGAAAAAGATGTGAGATCTCAGCTACTGCTCCAGTGCCATGTCTGCATGCCTGCTTCCATGCTCCTGACCATCATGGTCATGGACTCTAACCCTCTCAAACCATGAGCCCCAAATTAAATACTTTCTTTTATAAGTTGCCTTGGTCATGGCATTTTGTCATGGCAATAGGAAAATAACTAAGAAGTTGATATTACAGTTCACACCCTAGCTTCCCTCAGTAGTTCTGTGACCTTGGGCAGAGGACTTGGCCTCTGCGAGTCTCAAACTGTCTGTCTTTAAACAAAGTAGAGCTTCAAAGATGTAACTGAGGATTCAAGCCGTTGTGAGTGGTGGATGGCACGGGAACACTTCAGTATTTGGAAGGTATTTAGTCTCATCACCCAACACCAGCTGGTATCTGATAGGGCTTCTGGTGAACCAAGTCAGCACGTAGAATTTTGCTTTCTTAGGGGAAAAGTCCAATGAGGCAATCTTAAGATTTCTGTATTGAGAAAGTTCTGAGAACCAGACCTTATAAAATTAACGCCACAGCAGAGCAAATGAGCAATGTCTCAGTAAGTCACATAATATGACATGAACTCAGAAAAGTTACTTATGGGTCAAAAGACATCAAATAATTATTATGCGTGCAGTCCTTCAGGCCTGCTGAACAATATCCCACTGAGACAGGGACTTACTTCTCTATGGTATCAAGGAGCCTCCCCCGAGCACAGGGGAAGTCACTCCTTATTTGCATGTCATTCCAGAGGGAAAGACAAAGGTGGCATTGGCCTCTCCCCAGGTGCCATCTTATGCTGGCATCTGTTTCTGGGTAGGTAAGCTCTCCCCCAGGAAGGCAGTGATGCAGTGAGCAGGTGTCTGCATTCAGGGACCAGTCCTCACAGCATCAACTTTGCTTCTCTACCTCATTTGTCCTCCTGGCAGCAGGTCCTGCCAGGAGTAAGTGGGGAAGAATGTTGTCCCAGTGAACACCACACAGTCTGGGAGATTCCAAGCCTGTGGAAGGGCTGAGTTAGGAGAACAGTGTGTGGCTGGAGGCAACCGCTTCTCACCAGGTGAGAAGATCCTCCAGGTGGAATGGGATGAGAGCCTGGAGGTTTGACTCTGAAGGGATTGAATGGAACGCTACATGGGATAGGAAGTTGTGTGACTGGAAGGAAGACCTATCTGGCAAGAAGAGAGGGCTTGTATAGAGGAAGATGTAGAGCTTAGAGAGAGTGGCCTAACCTGTCATCAAAGATAAGATTGGGAAGGGTCGGCGGAGGAGTTTAATATTGAATTTTAGAGTGTTTCTTTACGTATTTCTTTATAGTAACTCACACGGCTCAAAAAGCAAGAGACCCCACAGTTCAGGAGTTTGCTCCACTCCTGCTCCCAGCCCCCAACTCACTCCTATCCCAACTCCAGAAGCATCTGGTATTTCTTATATATACTTCTAGGGACATTATATGCATACACAAGAAAATAAGAAAATTGTGTGTGTGTGTGTGTGTGTGTGTGTGTGTGTGTGTGTGTGTGTGTGCATGCGCGCGCGCACATGTGTATTCCTTTCTACAATGCTAGCTCTATTTTTTTTATTTTTTTCCTGTTTTGGTTTTTCAAGACAGGGTTTCTCTGTAGTCCTGGCTGTGCTGGAACTCACTCTGTAGACCAGGCTGGCCTCAAATTCAAAGATCTGCCTGCCTCTGCCTCTCAAGTGCTGGGATTAAAGGCGTGTGCCACCACTACCCAGCTAGCTTTTCATATCTTACAATATAGGTTAGAGATCATTATCATCAATATGTAGAGCTTGCTTTATAAATGGATGCATAATAATCCACTATGTATATACATTTTATCAGTTACTAATTAGGAAAAAATGAATAGAAACGTTAAGTCATTTCCCATGTTTTGCTACTATACACAATGCTACAAAGAATAATTTTACAAATAAGTCATTGTACATGTGTGACCATATTTATAGAACGGACTCCTTAAAATGTTCAGTGCTAGGTCAAAGGGGAGACTAGTAAGTTTAGACTCCAATCTGTGCTAGAGACGCATTGAAGACTATCTAGTTAAAGAGCATATGCACACACCATATTGGTGAAAATGTCATATGCATAACTAATTAGATAGGTAGATGACAAGAGGAAAGTGTACTCTGAGTTTATTAATAAAAATAGGACAGTAGCAGGCATAATTATGTTTTCTGCTCTCCATTTCTACTACAATGCAGGCCTTCACCATCATCTCAACCAGACTGGTATAAAATGGCTGGGTATGACTTTAAAGAACCAGAGAGATTGTGGTGGTTAGCTTTCATCAACTTCATACAAGCTAGAATCATCTGTAAAGAGGGATCCCCAGTTGAGGAGTTGCCCCCATCAGATTGGCCCATGGACATGACTGTGAGGCATTATAAAAAAAAATACTAATTGCTACAGAAAGGCCCAGCCACTGTGGGCAGTACCATCCCTACACAGGTGGGCCCGGGCTCTACAGAAAAAGAAGCCAAGCAAGCCAGTGAAAGTGAGCAAGTGAGCAGCACTTCTCTGTGGTCTCTGCCTTAGTTCCTGCCTCCAGACCCCTGCCTTGTCTTCTCTCAATGATGGACTGGAACTTGTACGGCAAATAAACCATTTCCTCCTCCCACACCGCCTTTGGTCAGGGCAACAGAAACCAAAGTAGGCCAGAGATTAAGAGACATCATTGGGTAGATATTGATAGAAAGTGTTAAGGGTAGGGCTAACTAAAAAGCTAATAAAAAACAGACAACATACTCCCAAGTGAAGAAAATTTCTGTTCTTCTAATTGTCTAAGAAAAGTATGGTGTAAATGTTAATCTAGGGGAAAACAAAATAGTGGAAGGATTCACCTTCATTTTGTTTGGAGCCAGAAGCCTGGAGCTAGAATACCCTGATGAGAGGTAAAAATGGAAGATAAATAATAAAATAAAGCCAACCTGTGCAGGCTTTGTCCATCAGTGATCTTGGCTGTTCCCTGTCATCTAGCAGTGACTGTGGGAAGGAGATGAAGTGTCTGCTGAGGTCTCTGCAGGGTGATGCCAGCCTAGCTCAGCTTGGTGACTAGCTGGGAATTTCTTTAAGAGGAATAGGCCTTGGCTGGAATCCCACAGTCAACCATCCAGTTAATTTTGTAAGTGAGAGAGAGCTACGACAAGGGAGTCAGAGCCGATGACCATGCTGCAGAGTGCAAGGGAGCCCTTGCCTTGGAAAATCCAGAGCATCTACACGCTGCAGGGCCTCTCAGGGAGCAGGCTCTGAAGTATTTACGGTGTGTGTGTGTGTGTGTGTGTGTGTGTGTGTGTGTGTGTGTGTGTAGGTGTAGAAGAAACCTGTCTTTCTCATTGCTGGATCACTAATGGTTCGAATAATGCCAAGAACATAGTAGGTATTCAGTGAATATTGAATGGATGAAAAGAATGAATGTCTAGACCATGAATGAGTGAATGAATGAATAAATCTTATATGTGCCCAAATTTGTAGATACTATTATGTAACACTAGCCTCAGCAATTTGTCTAATTTTTTAAGATTTATTTGTTATCTTATGTGCACGTGCTTGAGTGTGTGTATGTAGACCAATAATCCACTTACCATCT
The DNA here is from genome assembly GCF_903995425.1 of Onychomys torridus. NCBI lineage: Eukaryota > Metazoa > Chordata > Mammalia > Rodentia > Cricetidae > Onychomys > Onychomys torridus. The sequence goes on along the minus strand of NC_050444.1, from coordinate 77,853,620 downwards.
CTATTTGTACATTCTGTTTTAGAAGTACCTCAGAACTAAGGTATTGTGAACTGATTTTAACCTTCCATTCTTTACAAACCTATTTGTTCTCATTCATCCTGTTTATTTTAATAAGCACTAAATAATAAAAATATGAAGGAGTGCTATCTTCAATAGCCATCCATGGAGTTTACCATGTAAAATGTGGCTCTCCACTCCAGAATGAGTTGTTTTATAGTTCAGGATTTTGGTTATGGTGTTGGTCTACACTACGACTGAATTATGGGTTGGTACCCAAAACTTCACTTCTCTCATCCTGTAGGACAACAGGCAAGAGTCTAAGGAGGAACCCAAGCACCAGAACCAGATGCAGCCTCATCTGTTTGTTGGAATCTTCCATCATCAACAGAGTTTAGAAGCACCGATCTTGTCTTCAAACACCAAGTCTCTGAATCCTCACCAATACAGTGCAACAATATTCTTATGGTGACTCTCATCCACAAGCAGACTGTTGTTATTTAGCGAGTCTTCAAATGACAGGTGATTTCAGCCTTCTGGGAATTTGATTGCAGAGTTAGAAGCCAGGCAAAGCTTCAATCACCTCTCTGTTTGTAACTATCTTTTACAGCAATGACATCAAGGCCAAAGGTTAAGTCACAGGCCTTAGAAGACAATCTGCCCAGGGTTCACAAGCTCCTGGCATCACTTCTTCCTGGTGTTACTGGAGCAAACTTTTATTGAGTGCAAACACACAGTGGTTGTCAATGTAGATGCTGAGATGGACAGGCTTTCCATCTTACGCTAACTCACAAACTTCATTGTGTTTGCGTCTTGAAGTCCCAGCTCCACACTGAATCAGGGGTGAAGTGAGTGATTTTCAAAACCAGGAATTATTGGTATATGAGATAATTAAATCCCAGAGTTTGGCCATGGATTTTGAACATGTTTTGATTTTACCTGTGAGCACATTTTTTTTTTTTCCTCACTAGAATAATGCGTTTTTTATTTTTGCTTCAGTTTCAAGTTGAGGAGTGTGAAACTCATTTTTAAATAGTTTATTTTACGGGTGAAAATGTAAGCGGAGACACAGTAAATACTGAAATCCAATAAGCAAAAGGAAAACAGTGTTGAACAGGGACCACCCATCAACACCAAGGCCAAGGGTCAGGTCAGACTCCACGAGCTGGGAAAACACCGATGCCTGCCAAGGATTTTTAACCTGTGAAGACTCCAGCAGAAATTCATTGAAAAGTTAAACCAAGGGCCTGTGGAGATGGTGAGCGGTTAAAGGGCCTGCTGAAAAAGCATGAGTGAGGATTGGAGTTCAGCGTTCCCAGGAGCCCACATAATTGCTAGGTGTGTGTGACAGTCGGTCTGCAGCTCCAGCAGAGGAAGGAATGTGGACACCGGGATTCCCACAGCGAGCTGGCTGGCAAGGCTGGCTGCATTGGCAAGCTCTGGTTTGACTGTGAGATCCTGCCTCAGAGAGTAAGTGAAGAGTAAGTGATGAAGGATGATTCCTAACATCAACCTTGTGCCTCCACATGCATGAGTGTGCAAAACCACGAGCACACACACACACACACACACACACACACACACACACACACACACACACACACACACACACACACACACACACACTAGAAAGGGGGCACAGGAAGAAAACTTTGAGCAAGAAGTGTTTCCACAGCCATAGGTGAACTTTCCATGATTTTAATATAAATGTACTTTGAAGAAAGTAACTGGGGCAAGAAATACCATGGGAGTTAATTGCAATCCACATATCTTCGTGGAAAACCAAATTTACCTAAAAACTGAAAAAGTAAAGTAGCTGAAGAGCTACAGTGGTCTTCAGTAAAGGACCCAAAGCTGTGGAACTAAGGCAAAGCCAAGGCACAAAAAAATAAAATCAAATAAAAAGTCGTGTCCTGGAGTTAAAGGCAGCACCACCACAGTGGTTTGTGTGGCACTGGGGTTTGAACTCAGGGCTTCGTGCACACTTCTATGGTCTCCTTCTCTCTGTCTGCATCTTTCCTGCATTTCCACATCCTCCAAACTTCCTTCTTTGTTATTGGTGGCGCCTGCAGTACACCTAGATATCTCTCTGTGCCTTGGCACTAGGAAAACCACATTAAACACCTCAGACAGAGACTCCAGACCTCATGGGAACACTTGTCTGTGGAGGGGGCAGACTGAGCAATCTGGAAGCTCACTCCTAGGCCTGGCTTTTTTTTTTTTTTTTTTTTTTACATACCAACCACAGTTCCACCTCCCTCCCCTCCTCCCACTTCCTCTCCACCCCACCCTCCCTCCACTCCTCAGAGAGGGTAAGGCCTCCCATGGGGAGTCAACAAAGTCTGGCATATCAAGTTGAGGCAGGACCAAGCTTGTCCCCCTGTATCGAGGCTGAGTAAGGTATCCCCCCATATGGAATGGGCTCCAAAAAGCCAGTTCATGCACCAGGGATAAATCCTGGTCCCACTGCCAGAGGCCCCACAAACTGCCCAAACCACACAACTGTCACCCACATTCAGAGGGCCTAGTTTGGTCCCATGCAGGTTCCCCAGCTGTCAGTCCAGAGTCCAGTGAGCTCCCACTAGCTCAGGTCAGCTGTCTCTGTGGTTTTTCCCCATCATGATCTTGGTCCCTTGCTCATACAATCCTTTGTCCTCCTCTTTACTAGGCTCCTGGAGCTCCACCCAGTGCTCAGCTGTGGATCTCTGCATCTGCTTCCATCAGTTACCCGATGGAGGCTCTATGATGACAATTAGGGTAGTCACCGATCTGATTACAGGGGAAGGCCAGCTCAGGCACCCTCTCCGCTGTTGCCTGGAGTCTTAGCTGGGGTCATCTTTGTGGATTCTGGGAATTTCCCTAACACCAGGTTTTTCCCTAACCCCATAATGGCTCCCTCTATCAAGATAACTCTTTCCTTGCTCTCCCTCTGTCCTTCCCCCAACTCGACCATCCCTTTCCCTCATATTCTCTTGCCCCTCCCCTTACTACCCCCAACCCCAGGGCTCCCAATTTACTCAGGAAATTTAATCTATTCCTCCTTCCTAGGGGGATTCATGTATGCCTCTCTTAGGGTCCTTCTTGTTTCCCAGCTTCTTTGGGCTTGTGAATTGTAGTCTGGTTATCCTTTGCTTTATGTCTAATACCCACTTATAAGTAGGTACATACCATGTTTATCTTTCTGGGTCTGGGTTACCTCACTCAGGATGGTTTACATTGGGAGTCAATCCACCTCATGATCCAGCAATACTGCTCTTGGGTATATACCCAAAGGATGCACATTCATACCACAAGGACATTTGTTCAACTATGTTCATAGCAGCATCATTTGTAATAGCCAGAACCTGGAAGCAACCTAGATGCTCCTCAACTGAAGAATGGATAAAGAAAATGTGGTACATTTACTCAGCTGTTAAAAAAAAAAAAAAAAAAAGACATCTAGTGGAAGCCCATGGAATGTGGACTGGTGGATGTGAAGCCCCCATGGGACTGGACTAGGCCCTCTGGACACGGAAGACGGTTGTTAGGCTCAAACTGTTTGGGGTGCACCCAGGCAGGGGGATCAGGATCTGTCCCTGGTCTATGGGAAGGCTTCTGGGAATCTAGTGCCTATGGTGTGACACCTTGCACAGCCTTGGTGCAGTGGGAAGGGGCTTGGACCTGCCTAGGCTCAGTGTGCTGGGCTCTGTTGACTCCCCATGGGAGATCTCGATTTGGGGGATGTGGGGATGTGGGGTGGCTTGGGAAAGAGGGCTGGGGGGTGGGAGGAGGGAGGAGGGAGGTCTGTGGATAGCATGTGGAGTTAGTAGAAAATTTCTTAATAAAGAAAAATAAAAAAAATGACATCATGAAATTTGCAGGCAAATGGGTGGAACTAGGCTTGGCCTTTTTAGAACAGGCTCCTGCTGGGTTTATGATTTCCAGGCAGAAATCACAGGCCACCCACAGAAGCCTATGACCACATTTTTCTCATTGTCTCTACTTTACAGAAGAAGATGACCTTCTGTGTCATCCAGTGCTGTCTTTCTCGAGTGACTCACCAGCCTTTTAGACCTGTACTTTGTTGTTTGAGTCAGACCTGCTCCTTCAACTGTTTCCGGTGCCTTTTCCTGAGGCATCTGGTAGTTTGCTCTCTACCTCACACTTCTTCCTGGCACCAATGAAGGTGATTTGGGGGCTGCTATTCCATAATTTAAGCCACTCATATTGACCCCACTCTGGACCCACAGCTAGCCAGGACAAAGAAGACAAGCCACCTCAACTCTACCACTGAGCTACATTCTTACCTAAAAAGCTACCCTGCCAGTCTCCTGTGTTGAGAAGCCATAGAGTCCAATGGCCTTGGTTGTCTTTACTGTCTCTGGCTCTCCACACTTTCGCCATTACCAACCAAGGCATACTGGGCTGAGGGTCAACACTAATCCAAGATTTTACTGACTTCTCTCCAGTAAACGTGATGTTCTGTCATGCTGGGCTGTTGCTCTGATCTCATTGGCTTTCTTTTGATTTTTTTAGACAGGGTCTCATATATCCCAGGCTACCCTGGAATTCACAGTGCAGCCAAGGATAACCATAAGCTTCTGATCCTGTCTCTACTTCCCAAATACTGGGATTATAGGTATATATAACTACACTCAGTTTATGCAGTGCTGGGGATCGAACCCACAACTCCCCATGTGCCAGACAAGAACTCTGCCAACTGAGCTGCATCCTAGCCCCTCTCACTGGATTTTAATGCCACCCAAACCAAGGCCAAGTTTGCCCTGTTATTTAAACACTGGATAGTAGGTGATCAAATATTCTATAGGGAGCCAGACCTTTACTGATGGCAGCTCTACTATCCCTGTTCCCCATGACTTCATCTTCTTTCTCTTGCCCCATTGTATTGCTAGGATGCCAGTACACCTGATGGCCAGCCTGCTCCATGGAGACGCTGACTTTCTTGAGGTGCATCTGGGGCGCCTGTGTTGTCTTTTCCCTCTTGCAGACTATGGACTCTGCAGACCTTTCTGGAGTCACTTCTGTTTTCAAAGGGAGAAGAGCTTTCAATCGATAGCATGCACTACTTTGACCTTCGTGTGAATTACTAAATGTGTGATAGTCCCTACTTTCTATGATGAAAACTCTCACACAAAATTGATTTTTCCCCTTGCAAGAGGCAGGTCTTTCTTGGTTCTTGACAAATGTCATTTGTCAGATTTAGAAAATAAAACTACAGAAAATCCACTAGTACTTGAATTTAGGGGAACAGTAATTTTTTTAAAAAACATCTGTAGTTCAGCTTTACCTAGGCATTCTATATTTTATTTGGCTCTAGCCAAATGTGACTGGGGTCCATATTTACTAACCAACTTAGCTTCCTTGGTACTGGACATAGACTTCATCTGTCCAGTGGACATGATGCCACATGCTTGGAATACTAGCATTTGGGAGGTGAATGTAGGTGGATCAGGAGTTTGGGACAACATCATCTACATAGCAAGTTACATAGATACATACATGCAATCAGTATACATGATCAACAGACAAACCATCATAGGTTATAAGAGACCCTGTCTAAACAGACTAACAAATAAAAAAGGCTATTCATCTGTCCATGGGTTTTGAGGGGCTAACAGATATATGCACAGCAATGCCTCGCCTAGTAGTATTATAGACTAAGGAAGACAAATTGGGCTTTTCTTGGGAATGACATGTTATAAAGAAGAGTGAGTTCTGCCAAGCCGTGTTATCACAAGAAAAAACCTTAACTTTCCCACATTTTTACTTAATTATCATTCCTAGACTCATATCGTGAAACTGTTGTGGCTTCTTTAAACTTTTATATCCACCATGGCTGACTGCAATGGCTGTTTTTGTTGTCAACATGACTACATCTGGAGTTAACTAAAACCCAAGTGGTTGGGTACACCTGTGAGGGATTTTCCTTAATGAAATCTTTTATTTGAAGTGGAAGATCCACTTCCAGTCTGGATCTTTTGAGGTGGGAGGATCCACCTTTCACCTGGGCCACACCTCCTGGTGACAGGCTCTCTAAGGAACGCAGAAGAAGGGAGCTTGCTCATTGCCTGCTCACCCTCACTGGCAACTCCATTCCTTTAGGAGCATTAGTGCCACTCCTTTAGGATTCCAGCATGTACTGAAGACCAGCTGAGACAGCCAGCCTCTTGTACTGAACAACTATTGGATTCTCAGACCTTTTGTTAGTAGACAGCCATTGTTGGACTAGCTGGACCGCAGCCTGTAAGCCATTCTGATTAATTGTGTGTGTGTGTGTGTGTGTGTGTGTGTGTGTGTGTGTGTGTGTGCTCTGTTCCTCTAGAGAACCCTGGCTGATACACTGACATAGCAATCACTCACATAGAAAAGATTCAAACAGTTCTCGCATGATGTCAGAGCTGAGGAAATGTTCTAGCCATTCCCATCCACCTGGCCAGACAATTCTGGACTAGCAGCATCAAAAACATGTGGACACCCAAAAGGGGTAAGAAACAGTGGGGAAGACATTTGATTACAGACATGGTCAAAAGCCGTATTCTGGGGTCCACTGTCCTAATGTCTATTACATTGCATAAAAATGATATCATTCTTTTAAAAAATATATATTGTCCTTGAGACTGGAAAGAGGATTCAGTAGTTCAGGGTGTTTGCTGCTCTTCTAGGGGACTCAGGTTTGGTTCCCGGCACCTACATCCAGCAGTTCATAAGCACCTATAACTCTAGTTCCAGGGGGTTTGACCCCTTCTTCTGTGCTCTGTGGACACCTGCACACATGTGGCACACAATAATTCATGAAGGCACATATATACTCATAATAAAGTAAAATTTTTGATTGACATTATCATATACAAATAGTAAATTTCAGGGCTGGGGATTTAGCTCAGTGGCAGAGCGCTTGCCTAGCAAGCACAAGGCTCTGGGTTCGGTCCTCAGCTCCGACAAAAAAAAAGTAAATTTCAGCCATGTTCTTCCCATCCCCCTTTCTCAACTCCCTTCCTTTTCCACTGGAATCCTTCTTCTCATCAAGGCCCCCCCCCCCATGCACCACACATACACACACACTCACACACTACACATACACACACAACACATACTCACACACACACTACACACCACACACACACATACTTTCATATCTTCTTTTAGTGTGTGGCCCACTGAGTCTGAGTTTCTTGCCTGAGATGGGAGGGAGGTAATTTACTGGAGCATGAACACCCTATCAATGTCTACACCACCAATGAAAATGCCACCAACAGTAACTCAGTCAATAGCGCCTCAAGGAAGGGCAGGCCTCACAGACACCTCCCCGCCTCGGGATGAACATTCTTGAGATGCTTCCAACCTTCTGAACTGAGTGACAGAGAAGAACTCTAAAGTGGAGAGTGAGACAAGCTGGCCACCAAACGGATACATCTTTATCCATGCATCAGAACCCACAGCTCCTCGGAAGGGCACGTGGGGAGTCATTGACCTCCTCCATCTTCCCTCCGTAGGAACCAGCCTCCTTCTCTCATCAGACTGAAGGGTGTTTGCGCCTCCCATGCCCCCGGCTGGTCTTCTTCGCCCCAGCCTGATAAATCTGAACTGGTCTAACCTCTTGTCCTCTTTTAGAGTTGTCAAAGTCAAACAGGCCAGGGCTCTTGCTCTTTTCCTGCCCCCAAAGATAGCTGTACCTGTGTCATGTACCAGAGAGCCGACTCTAAGGGAACCTGAAGGGACCAGAGCCACTCCTTCACGCCTCCTAGAAATTCTGAGTCTTAGCCTAAGATTTTCCCCCTCTCAACTGATTCAAAAGGAATACGAGGCTGGGTGTGGTGGTGCACACCTTTAATCCCAGTTCTCAAGAGGGAGAGGGAGATGGATCACTGTGAGCTCCAGGCCAGCCTGGTCTACATAGTGAGTCCAGGCCAGCTAGGACTGCATAATAATACCCCATCTTAATGAAAATGCTTATAAGATTAAGTTGCCAGCCCTACCAAAGTCAGAATTCTAGGGCAACTTCATAGGTGATATGAATGGGTACAGAACTGCCAGAGCCATGCCCAGTGTCAAGCATACTGTAAAGAGAGTTTTTGATCTGGGATGGCGTTAGGAAAGGTTTTCTGAAGGGGAGTAAATATATACTTGGACTGGTTAGATTGGCTAGCTATATATATTATGTGTAGGAATCGTATATATATATTATTAGTAGATATTTATCACCATTTTAGACTTGCTGAAAAAATTGAACGGAAAGTATCAAATTTTCATACCCCTCTCCAGATATTACTAATATCTTGTTATAATCAGTCAGTCAATATTAATGCATTGCTAACTGAAATCCACAGCTTATATCACAATCCACTCTGCTGGATTCTCACATTCTCATTCTGTGGGTTTTGGGATTCCTTTTGGTTTGTTGCATTTTGGTTGATGGTTTTTTGAGACGGGTTTCTCCGTGTAGTCCTGGCAGTCCTGGAACTCACTCTGTAGACCAGGCTGGCCTTGAACTTGGAGATCCACCTGCCTCTGCCTCTGGGTGCTGGGATTAAAGGCGTGCACCACCACCACCTGGCTTTGAAATTCTTAATGTATAAAAATATGTAACATTACAGCATCATAGAATAGCTTTGCTGCCCTAAAAATCCTCTGTGTTGTACTTATCCATCCCTGGCATCCTCTTTCCAGACTCCTGGCCACCTTTGATGGTCTCTCTCTCTCCAGTTTGCCTTTCCAGCATTCTCTACCATTGGTAGCTTTTTTGGTAGGACTTGCTAATGAGATCCTGAAATTGGATTTGATTTTTCTTGGAAATTCATTTGATTTTAAACATGGCACTAGGAAGAGCTTCTTTTCTTTGTGCCTTATTTGCCAATATTCTTAAATAAGTTTATTTTAAAGTAGACTTTATATTACTCCTATTTATAGGAAAATAATAGGACATATTGTTTTCCCACCATAATCAGATAGCCATGAGACATATCCTTCAGATAGATTTCAGTGTAACTGCAAATGACCAGCCAAGTGCTGTGTAAAAATACTTTCTCACCACCTGTTGATGCCCACACTTTAGGACACACTGACTTAGATATTCCTTCGCCTCTGTTTTTACCTTCATTCCTTCGATCCATAGTACAGCAGCCCAAGAAAAGAAAACACCAAAGGAAAGAGATGTGCTGTCTTTGAGTATTTGAAGAGCTTCCAAGTGAAAGGAGGAGGGGAATAGTCAATAAATGCCTACCATGTGCCAAGCATCATGATGGATGGCTAAAATACATTATTTGGTCCAAACACCACAATAGACCAGGCAGTAGAGTTCTGGCCTTCACCTTAAAGATTGCTGGGTTCTAAATCCCCAGCGACTTAAGTGAAGTCAAATCCAATATTTCTATTCACGTGTCTAAACTGTGCAGCCCATCAGAGAAAGATTTATTCTTCATTGTTTTAAAAGCAGACGGAAGACGAAATGTTATGTTAAGTGTATTTCAGCTCAACAGAACTGTCCTTGGAAGCAGGCTGCCTTGGGAAGCAGGAAGCTTCCTTTCTCCTGGTGGTGCAGAGACCGCAGCTGGAGACCACCTAGACTGGAAGCCACAGAGGCTGTCTCCCCAATTGGGAGGTGGGTAAGGGGCCCACAAAACCTTCTGCATCCAACACTCCATGACTCCAGCCTCCATGGCTCCTTTTGCTAACACCTTCTTTCCAAAGGAGTCAGTCGCTGACTTGTTTGAATGTCAGCGGGGTATTAAATACTACTTTGGGACACCCCAGTCTTTCTGCAGCCTTTAAAAGAGGGGGGTTCACATGAAAGACAGACAGGAGGCATCAAAACAATGATTTCCAGATGGCCCTGACTAGTTGAATTATTTGAAAAAACATGTCACTGGACCGCTGACAAGCTTCTGGAGACCAGGAAAATTCATTCCATAAGTCTATCCTCACCGCCTTGGACAGGGATGAAACAGCCTCCCAGCTAAGAAATATGTTGAAACGTGATTTGAGTATCAGCAAAAGACTCTGAAATTGTTCTTCTCCTTTGTCAACAGATACTACCATTGACAGCAGGCTGGTACTCTACCAAGTCCTTCAGCATCCTTTTTACTTCTCCAGCAATGGACTTTGGCCAGAGAAGTCCTGGTAGGTAATACAGAAAGAGGACACAAAGATAGGAAAGACTCTCATATTGCTTCTGTTTCATGAGGTGATGATCAAGTGTGCCCTTTCAAAGCACACTTGCCCATGCAAAAATACAACTTAGTCCTTTAAAGCCTACTTTAAAAAATGCATTTTTAAAAAATTTTATTTATTTTATAATTTAATTTAATTTTACATATCAGCCATGGATTCCCCTGTCCTCCCTCCTTTCCCCCTCTTCCCCCCCCTGCCCTCCCTCCGACCCAACACCCATCCCATCTCCTCCAGGGCAAGGACTCCCCTGGGGATTCAGCTCAGCCTAATAGATTCAGATGAGGCAGGTACAGTCCCCTCCTCCCTTCACCCAGGCTGAGCAAAGTGTCCCTGCATATGACCCAGGTTCCAAACATCCAGCTCATGCACTAAGGACAGGTCCCAGTCCCACTGCCTGGAGGCCTCCAAACAGTTCAAGCTAATCAACTGTTTCACTTACCTAGAGGGCCTGATCCAGTTGGGGGCTCCTCGGCTTTTGGTTCATAGTTCATGTGTTTCCACTAGTTAGGCTATTTGTCCCTGTGCTTTTTCCAATCATGGTCTCAACAATTCTCGCTCATACAATCCCTCCTCTCTTTCTCACCGATTGGACTCCCGGAGCTCCACCTAGGGCCTGGCTGAGGATCTCTGCACCCACTTCCATCAGTCATTGGATGAGAGTTCTAGCACGACAGTTAGGGTGTTTGGCCATCTAATCACCAGACTAGGTCAGTTCGGGCTTTCTCTCAACCACTGCCAGTAGTCTATTGTGGAGGTATCTTTGTGGATTTCTGGGGACCTCTCTAGCACTTTGCTTCTTCCTATTCCCATGGGGTCTTCATTTATCATGGTCTCTTATTCCTTTTTCTCCCTCTCTGTTCTTGATCCAGCTGGGATCTCCTGCTCCCCTGAGCTCTCTTTCCCTCGACCCTTGCCCTTCATTACCCCTCTCACATCCAGTTTGCTCACGTAGATCTCATCCCTTTCTCTGTCGTTGGGCGATTCCTGTGTCTTTCCTAGGGTCCTCTATACTAGGAAGCTCCCTGGAGTTGTGTAGCAGTCTAGTCATCTTTGTTTTACATCTAGTATCCTCCTATGGGTGAGTACATATCATGTGTGTCTTTCTGAGTCTGGGTTACCTCACTCAGGATGATTTTAAAAATGCATTTTTAATGTGTACAGATAATTTTGTCTGCATGTCTGTCTGTGCACCACAGGCATGCCTAGTGCCTACAGAGCCAGAAGAGCATGTCAGATCCCCTGGAGCTGGAGTTACAGGTAGCTGTGAGCCACCATGCAGGTGCTGGGAATCAAAGCAGGCCCTCTGGAAGAGCAGCAAGTGCTTTTAACTGCTGAGCCATCTCTCCAGCCACTCAAGCTGACTGTTTATGTGAGCTGCTTACACACATGCGTGAGCATCCAAGCGGGCACCCGGGACAGGCACATGACATGGGGGTAATTCTGTAAATCACCACTCATTGGGAGTAAGTCTTTATTAACAATTACATAAATTACATAATTCATTAATAATTGCATAAATAAACGTACAGAGAGGCCCAGAAGGCCACAATTTCACTCTCTGCTGCTCTGAAAGCCAAGCCACTTGAGATCCTCCCACCATCTCACTGAGGGCCCCGGTGAATGCAACAAAAATGGGCTCAGAATTCTCTGGAAAGAGCCAATGCATACTCAGCCCTCTCCTCTGCATCTCTTGGCTCTTAGACGAAGCACAAGCTCTCAGAAGGCAGCTTTCATGAGAGAACAGGATATGACCGTTCTTCTCTTCTCATAGTCTCTGGGCACCCTCCGCCATCACCACTCTAATTTAGAGAGTCAAGCTGAGGGCCTCCCATATTACACTGGAGTGTGCTTGGAAATACAGGCTTAATGCCACCCACCAGATATCTGTCACACAACAACAAAACATTATCAAATTAGCAGTTTACAAGTACAGATTAATATCATTTCAGAACACTATGCAATTTCAGGTTAAGATCGCAGAGACACCCCAAGCTCCAGAGTGGCCAATCAGACTCCATTTGGATAAATGTGAATTCATTTTCCTTTAACTCAAGGTAACCACCACCAACCCCTCCCAACACACACACACACACACACATACACACACACACACACACACACACACACACACACACACACACACACTGTTTTGTTTTGTTTTGTTTTTAATGAAAATAAAGTCATTGACTTTGCCTGCCAAAGATAATGACCTCAAATAGGAACATCCTAGAGTTAAGGACCTTTTCCCCCATGAATTCCTGCTGAGGCTAGCATGACAATCACAGTATTGTGTTCCTCATGAAATAGTCTTAAACGATTTGTACATACCAGGTGCTATGTACAATGTCAAGATGCAAAGAAGGTTTCAAATTGTGGCCATGTGAGGAGGTGTTTGAACGAGATGTGTCCTCGCAGGCTTGAGGATTAGAACACTTGGTCCAGCTAGTGCTGTTTGCGAAGCTTATTGGGTGTAGAGCCTTGCTGGAGGAAGTACACCAAATCTGATGTTGTGTAGTCTCGCCCTGTTTCTTATTTTCTCTCTCTGCTTCCTGTGTATGGATAAAACGAGACAAGTGTTCTTCTAGACTGTCAGGCCAGCCTCAGCATCCTGCATGTCTTCCCTATCAGGGCAGACTGATCACCCCTGGAACTGTAAGTCAAAATAAGCCTTTCTTCCTGAGGCTGCTTTTCAGCAGGGTATTCTGTCGCAGCAACAGAAACCCAACAAATACAGAAAGCAGTGACTATGAACTGTAGTTCTGCTGAGCTTTTGTCTCTCCTTTCAAGGAAGTATGGGCCTCATCCTTGAGCAAGGCCCAGTGAGCCAATGGTAGATGCTACTGGCTGCTGTTCCAAGAGGCATGAAACATTCCTGAGCTGAGACGGGTTTTCAACACAGGTCCAAGCAGATTTCTTGCTCTTTGCAACGCTCATACTGGTTATCCAGAGTAGGAGGGAAAAAAGGAAATATATATCTAAGGAAGACAAAAGGGACATGAAACATCATACCTGAGTCTGCCAGTGAGCCAGCAAAGTTACCAGGAATTCTCATCAGACTGATTGGCTCTCCAATCCTTTTTGTTTGTTTGTTTGTTTTTTGTTTTGTTTGTTTGTTTGCTTTTCAAGATAGGGTCTCTCTGTGTAGCTTTGCACCTTTCCTGGAACTCACTTGGTAGCCCAGGCTGGCCTCAAACTCACAGAGATTCGCCTGCCTCTGCCTCCCGAGTGCTGAGATTAAAGGCATGCGCCACCACTGTCCGGCCCCTCTCCAATTCTTTGTACTGATTCATGCCCTGGTTCTTGAGTCTCCATCAAAGCCTTGGTGAGTGATGGTGGAACCAGCCTGTGAGGTAGGATACAGCTCAAGCTAGTCTTTACACTGCCCAAGAAGTCATGTTGACTTGCTGGTTATGAATTAGTCTCCTAGACCTCTTGTACCCTGTCTCCAAAAGCTGATAGAAGGCAACAAGAGATCTGTCCCAACAGTTCGGGAGCCTTCCGCATCCAAAACTTCAAGGTCTATAAGGCTGCTCCCTTTGGAGATTCTGAGGGAGAACCTGCTGGAAGCCTTCCTCCTTACTTTTGAGAGCTAATAGAAAGTCGTGGCATCCATTGGCTAGTCTCTGCTTCCAGCCCATCTTCTCTGCATCTCTCTCCTTTTTACAAGGATGGCTGTTGCTGAATGAGGGAAATCTAGAATGATCTCAATTTATGATCCTTGACTGCATCTACAAAGGGCTGTTTTTCCAAGTAAGATCACATTTACATGTACCAACTGTGAGGACCAGAATGTGTCTTTTGGAGTGCCACCTCTCAGACCAATACACTTTGTGGATGAAGAGTTTACTTTTTAACTGTCCCATCCTAGTGAGACATGTTTTTCTCTTTGGCATTAGGCACCTATGGGCTAACAGAGCCCCTGTCTCCTTGCTGTATTTGCTGACTCCTGCCATCCATCATTTTAGGCTTTTTGGCTCATTCCTTCTGTTCATGCCTTTGCCCAGGATCATGTCTGATAGCTCCTGAACAGAGGACAGAGGTTCCATTTGACAAGAGGTAGAAATGGACAATACTGATGGAAAAACATTCCCTACCCAAAGCAGCAGCTCTGGTGATCAATCAGATGATCAAGTCACCCAGTGAGCGCAAAGGCCAAAGCAGCAAGAATGGGGTGGTGGCACTCTTGTGGAAGTCACACGGGAGGCAGTAGGAAACCTGAGAGGTGAAGCACGTGTCAGCCCTGGGCTGCATCTCTCAGGGGACTTAGCAAGATCCCCATGAGGATCCCCATGCTCAGTGCCAAAAATTAGGACCAGAAATTAGGACACCAAAACAGACATGGAACACCCTGGGATGGACTATTTCCTCTCCTTGGTCAGGATCTCTTGGCGCCACAGTAATCCTGCTGGAGGGAGAAGAGAATTGCAAGGCAGAAGCCAGTCAAGGCCTCTCAGCTCAGCCCCTCCACAGGTTCAGGTACCCACCATGGGTGACCTTGTTCCCCCTAACCTGCCCTGCATCATTTCCCTTGCCCTCTAGATTTGTCTTTGGCAGGTATAGTTCAGTCTTCTGCCTTCTCCTGCCCACCCTCCTGGCTTTGTCTTGCATCACACAGTTCCTGACTTTGCCCTAAGCATGGGGTTCAAATGATGCACCCTGGCAACCGGAGAGGAAGACTTCCTGCGCCACCGAGGGAGGAAGCGGGCAGAACCCTCAGCGACTTTATTTTTGATGCCCTCGCATCACCAGCTGAAATGCATAAGAATAGATGTTCAGAGGCTTTCTAAGAATGCTCATGTGCACAAAGGCTGGTCTGGACTGGCTTCAGAAAGCCAGCCTAAATTCCATTCTGGGGATTGAATGTTCTCACAAAGTCTTCAGCTGCTTAAAAAAAAAAAAAAAAAACAACCCAGTGACCGATAATAAAGGCTCGATGGTGCACAGGTCTTTACAGTGTTTATACTTAGCAAACATTTTCCACTCTGAGATGAGTTCCTGCCAAGAATATCACATTCCAATACATTTTGCCATAAATGCTTGATGTTTGTTTTATTGTTCCCTATCATCGTGGCCATAGAATGTGGAGTTTATGATGGAAACATGAGGAATGAATTCAATATTTTGTCTTCAAGTCTGTCTCCAGATTAAGGATATTTATTGAAGGCCTACTGTCTGTAGTAAATTCAGTCAGACTAACAGAAAACAGACCATAACCTCATGGCATGGGATGGAGGTTTTTTGTGTTTTGTTTTGTTTTTTTGAATGGGGAAGAGACATAGGCAGAGAGGAGAGCAGTGTTAGACTTTGGCAGCTGGTGCCTTCCTGATGTCTGGTCACCTAGACAACAGGAAGTGGCTGGAGGCTCTTGTACAGGGAAACTGGTGATGCTTTATGAAGAAACCCGGCAGCGAAACCCACAACAGTTTAAAAGGGGAAAACAAAGTTGTCAGAAGAGGGTGAGGCCTTCCTATCTGCAACTAATGGACAATAAGATGGGATAGCAAGGAAGATGGAGATGAGCCACAGAGATCCAACCAGAAGGACACAGGGCTTGCGTCCTCATTCCCCTGAAGCTATTTCCTCAGCATCTAAGTCCCTAAGTTATTCTGAGGGATAAATGAGACCATGGATGACACAAGGCTATCACTGAGCAGATGGCTTGCAGTATCTGAAGAGCTGGAGACATGGATGCAGGTCACCCTGATGTACCAATTGCATTGAATAGAATTCTTCTTCTTCTTCTTCTTCTTCTTCTTCTTCTTCTTCTTCTTCTTCTTCTTCTTCTTCTTCTCCTTCTCCTCCTCCTCCTTCTCCTTCTCCTTCTCCTTCTCCTTCTCCTTCTCCTTCTTCTTCTTCTTCTTCTTTGAGCTGAGGATCGAACCCCGGGGCCTTGTGCTTGCTAGGCAAGTGCTCTACCACTGAGCTAAATCCCCCAACCCCTGAACAGAATTCTTTATCACAAAGAAACTTATGGAAGAAGGGGGATTAAGTGGAAGGATATTAGTTGGCTCACACAACCACCAGGAAAGTTGAAGAACCACATTGGGAAGACAGACAGGACCTGCTAGGAGCCTAAGCAGCCTTTGATCACAACCCAAAACATGTTCAGAGTGAGATCTCCTGCTGCTGGGCACAGAGGGCTAGGCCTGTGCCATGCCCATTGTCTGACTACAGACACAGATGCTGTCCCTGAAAAACACTACCCAGGGCCACAGCTCATCTGCCATTAGAATGCTGTCCATAATTCTTTGCCCATAGCACCTGCCTCTAGGTCTGGGGTAGGTTGTCCAAGCCTAGATTGAGATCTGCATCTCCAATTGAGCTATAAGAAGATAGCCAGTGTTTTCAATTTTCCAAATGAAAAATTCTCTAGCCAGTTTTGCTATAACAAGCTATCCAAATCTGGGTAATTTATAAGTAACAGAATATCTCAAAGTTCTGAAGGGTAAAGTCCAATATCAATGCTCTGGCAATTTGTGGGTGGTAAAGGCCTTCTTTTCTGTTTTGCTTTTGGTTTTCAACACAGGTTATTATGTAGTCCAGACTTGCCTTGAACTTGATGTATAGTAAAGGTTCATTCTGTGTTGCAGGATATTTGATCACACTGTGTAAAAATATCTCTGTTTTACCTCACTTACCTAAGGCATCTGAGTGGCCAATAGCTAGGCAGGAGGGGATAGGAGGGACTTCTGGGGAGAGAGAGGAAGTGGGGTGTGAGGGTAATATGAGAAGTGGGGGATTTGCCAGCTAGATGTGGAGGAAGTCAGACATAAGGTAGTGAGGAGAGGTAAAGAGCCGCATGGCAGAATGGAAATTAATAGAAACGTGTCAATGTAAGTTTTAAGAACTAGTTGGGAACAAGCCTAAGCTAAGGCCAAGCTTTTATAATTAATAATAAGTCTCCATGTCATTATTCAGGAGCTAGAAGTCTAAAGAAAGTCTGACCAGAGCCATGAACTCCCGATTCCCCTGCCTCCACCTCCCAAATGCTGGAATTACACATACGCATCAACATGCCTGGTGAGTGTTCCTGTTAAATCCTTACATGGCAAACAGGCAAAAAGAAGCCCAAGTTCTACCTACCCCCTCACAGGAGCACTAACCTTAATAATTTAACCACTGTCCACCTTCTCAGCATGATCACACTGACAGCTCACAGGGATTCACAGGTTCACGTTCAGCCCATGGCAGAGGTCAAAGCTGTATCCCACCAAGACTGATGAATGGGGAGTTTTCTCAGTTCAGAAATAGATTCAACCGTCAGCCAGAAACATGACAAAACTCCAATCATATTACTGACTAGTAAGGGAGGCCATGTGGTGAGAAGGGGGAGAAATGGCTGTTTAAATGCTGGTTACTGTGGCACACACCTGTAAGACAGTCTGGAGAGCAGAGGCAGGAGGATCATGAGTTTGAGGCCAGCCTAGATGACATACCAAGATCTTGACTAGAAAAATAAAAATAAAGAAAAAAGAAAGGAGAAAGCTAGGAATGATGAAATAGAAAGTCCAAGGTCACAGTTCAACTTGCAAAACCTCAAGAAAACAGACTGATTTAACAGCCTTAGCAAGACATAATTTACACACCACGAAGCTCACCTATGTAGGTTTTACTATCCAATAGTTTTAGCATAGTTGACGATTGTGTGACTGCCATCCACTGAGGGACACTTGTACTGGATCTGCTTCTCACTATTATAGAGAAGGCTGTAAATATCCATAGACTGTTTGGGGTGCAGACATTTTCATTGTTCTTGAAAAGAGATGTAGTAATAGATTCATTGGGCTCTTGGGCTACCCTGGCTTATTATTTGTGGGTAACTGCCAAACAGTTTTTCAAAGTGGCTGTACCATCTTATATTTTCAGTAAGGTAAGACTCTGCTTCAGTTTCTCCACATCCTTACCAACATCTATTCTTGTCTGTAGTTTTGAGTTAGCCATTTTAAACTGGTTTTTGGTTTTTTCTTTTTTTTTTTTTTTCAAACTATACTCATGATATTCATTAATTACACTCATGATGTTAATTACATTTGCAGTATTCATTGATTACATTCACAGTATTCATTCAATAACTATATTTATGATATTCATTAATTACATTCATGATATTATGTCCTGATACTACTGTCCGTTTGTGGGGCTTTTCCATCACACAAAACAGAGATTCTGTACTTAGAAAATCATTGTTCTATATTCCTTTCTTCTCCATCTTGAAATAATATCTAATCTTTCTGTCTCTATGAATTTGTATATTCTATATATTTCATATAATACAATTCTATAGTATTTGTCCTTTTTTTAAATGTGAAAACATTTTATGTACACCTGAAGGAGAAATAATACACAGATAGCTTGAACATAAAAACAGGTTATAATTCAAGAGTCCAGGGTTATTTGAAACTCTGTAGAAAATAGTGAAAATAATAATATTTCCCAATCAGACCTTTTAAGCCAAATAATAACTGAATTATACATATAAATATTGATTAGATTCTGGGATACAGAAGAAACCTATCTTCATCTGTCCAGAGAGCTATGTTTTACTTAAGTTGTGTATGTAAGATTCCTATTCATCTTCCCCTTCACTGTTTGATTTATGGAAGACATTTTTCTATAGGCTAATCCATAATCTAAAAAGAATTTAGCCTCCCCTTCTGAAAGTACAGCCAGCATATTCTTTCATCAGCTTGATACGGTACAAATTCTTATCCTAATAGTGAAATGTTTCACTAAAGCTTGCCCAGTGATTGGGCAAAACCAAAACTTATTATAAGCCACAGTCATCCTAGGGTCCCCCTGCTAGGTAGCCTCCTGGATCTGTGAGTTGCAGTCTGATTGTCCTTTGCTTTATGTCTAGTATACACTTATGAGTGAGTACATGCCATGTTTGTCCTTCTGAGTCTGTGTTACCTCACTCAGGATGATATTTCCTAGTTCCATCCATTTGCCTGCAATTTCATGATGCCATTGAATAAACTGGTTTTTAAGTTTGACTGTGAGTATCAAAAAAACCCAAGCTAAATACACCATCATCATCACCACCATCACCTTATCGTCACAATCATTACCATCATCGTCACCACCATCACATTATCACAATCATTACCAACATCATCATCATCACCACCATTTTATCATCACAATCATTACCATCATCATCACCACCATCACATTATCACAATCATTACCATCATCATCACCATCACATTATCACAATCATTACCATCATCATCACCACCATCATTTTATCATCACAATCATTACCATCATCATCACCACCATCACCTTATCATCACAATCATTACCATCATCATCACCACCATCACATTATCATCACAATCATTACCATCATCATCACCACCATTTTATCATCACAATCATTACCATCATCATCACCACCATCACATGATCATCACAATCATTACCATCATCATCACCACCATCACATTATCATCACAATCATTACCATCATCATCACCACCATCACCTTATCATCACAATCATTACCATCATCATCACCACCATCACATGATCACAATCATTACCAACATCATCACCACCATCACATTATCATCACAATCATTACCATCATCATCACCACCATCACCTTATCATCACAATCATTACCATCATCATCACCACCATCACCATCATTATCACTCTCATAGAATCAAGTCATAAAAACCAGAACGTAAAATGGTTTTTGTTTTACTTAGAAATTAAAAAGAAACCTTTTAAAAAAATTATTAATTTCATCTTGGACAGAACTCAGGACATCTTCTGGAGAACATTAACTTTCCAAGCCTTTTAAGCATCTCCATCTCAAGTATGACTTAAATCTCTCCCTACAAGTCCCACCACCTGCCCTTTACCCAGGTTTGCCCTCCTGATGGAAAGACAGGGGGCTGGGTTAGTTTATTCCTTCATTCCTTTCCTCCTGAAGTGGGACTCTGGGGCCAAGCAGAAAGACTGGGGATTTAGAATGATTCCGTCACTATTCTTATGGACGATTCATTTGGTTCAGTCACATTATGCAGTAGGCACTACTATCATGTTCATTTGAAGAAGCCGGAGGGACTGAGAGTTTAAATAATTCAACTGAGAACAGGCAAAAGGCAGGTTCAAGCTTAAGTAGTTTGTCTTTCCTTTAAAAAAAAATAATCGTTGCTCTTCACCGGCACTCTATATTCAGAAAGGGACAAATATCACCTTACTAAACCAGGCAATTTTCCCACGGAGAGGTATTTGGCTTCAATTGTTGGTTCCTTTTAGAATGTGTGACACATAGCAATATTCTGTCCCACTCAACATCCTCTGAAAGCCCTCAGCATGAGTCATTGCAGAAACAGAAAGAAAACTGTTACAACAGAAACATGGATGGTGGCACAGCAGGATGTGGGAGACACCAGGACACCTGGTGCAGAGTTGGGCAAGGTAATCTGTGGAAGGAGAGCATGTTGAGAATTTTGCACCCAAGAAGAAAGTCTGCCTGAAAGTCAAGCCAGGTTCCAGAAAGTGTGGGGGATGGTAGAACCTGGTATAGAAGCAACGGTATCCAAGATCTCAGGTTTGCAGGTAGAAACAGAAGGTAGTGTGGGGGAACTAATATCACCTGAAGGAGAATACGTGAGAGGCACTTTGTATTCTCAGTCAATGACGAAGGAGATTGCCCACTCATTTGATGGCCTACACGGCCACATATAACAGTCACAGGGTTAAGTTCTTTACAAACACATGACCTCATTAGGCTCTGGAAGTCCTTAAAGATTCAGTTCTAGGTGTTAACATGGTAATTCTCCAGATGTGGTTAGAAAACTGGGTCAAGGACCTGCAGCTGCCTAGTGTCGAACATGATCTGATGCTCACAGCCATGCTCTCACACAGTTAACCCTCCTGGCTCTCAACAGGCGGGACTGGGCTCAGGGAAACAGGAGTGGGCTAAAGCAGGCCACTGGAGATCTGCCACACAGGAGTGGAGACAGAGCCTGCTGTGCAAGTGAGAGCTGAGTCCAGGTGGATGGAAGCACAGGGGACTCTGGGTTTTTGTGGGTATATGTTGTCATTGGGTCCTCTCAAGACAGAGGGGCATTGAGGGAAAATCCCAACAGTGACCCAGCTGGAGCTGGAGAGTGTAGTTAGAGTTTTCCTGCCTGGCCCAGTCAGGACAAATCTCTCTCACCCACCAGTCCCACAGTCTCTCAGACCCAACCAAGAAAGCACACAGAAACTTACATTGTTTAGAAACTGTATGGCCGTGGCAGGCTACTTGTTATCTACTTCTTCTATCTTAAATTAACCCATTTCTGTTAGTCTATACTTTGCCACATGGCTTGTGGCTTACCAGTGTCTTTACATGTTGCTTCTCATGGCGGCGGCTGGCCGTATCTCTCCCCAGCCTTCTACTTCCCAGAATTCTCTTCTCTCTTGTCCCGTCTATACTTCCTGCCTGGCCACTGGCCAATCAGAACTTTATTTACACAGAGCAATATCCACAGCAGGAGAGTGTCACAGGTGTGGAATGAGACTATCTTTCCACATTCAGCCATATGTATGTCAATACTGCAAACCTTTATAAGAGAGAGTTCCTAATCCAAGGGCATCTAATTTTAATCACACATCAGACATAGGAGGTAGCTCAGAAGCAGGGCTTCATTTAGCTGTGGCTTCAGACATGTTATAATAACCAAGAGATGTTGAAAGAAGCCTCATCATGGGTGAGAATCTAGTGCATCATGCACCAGTCCCCCTACCCTGGTGGCCAATCCCCTGCTTCAGGCTCTTCCCAGGAAGATCTCTTCTTCCTTCAAGCCCTGGACACACCCATTTTCTATCCTAAGCTCCATCCCAAGTTAGGAAGTCATCTTTTTCTTCTTAGAGAAAGGTCCCAATCCCACTGTCCAAAGCTGAAAGGCTGCAGTGTGAGGCCTAAGACATACACACCTGGCCACGATACTTTCTGGAAGAGACCAGTGTGAACCAGAGACACATGAGTTCTTCCCCACTGTTCTCGATGGCCAAGAACCTCTGGACTTCCCATGATAATCAAGAGAGTAGACCTGGTAACTAAGTAAACTAAGACTGAATCTCACACCCCCAGACAGACATAGAGACCCAGGAAAATTTTTATATAAGAAAGTTTCTTGTATCCAAGGATGATATAATTCAACTATCTAATGTAGATTAAATGAAGTATTATCAATCTATTACTAAGACGAAGAATTTTTCTTACCTTTGTAATTACTATGAATGACCTTTGCCACCATCAACCTGAATCATTTACAAATATTAAATTTATAGACTTATGTATATCTCTACATGTAGAGTCCTTCCCATTGACATCATTCCCTTTTTTCAGTGTTCTAATTTCCAATGTGAATAAATAATCACAGTTATTTCCAGCAATTCTAAATTAGTCCCTAGAGTTGACAATTTGTTCATTTCTTAGTTTTTGGCATAGAAAAAAAAGATGTTATTTTGTCTAAAATTTTGTTATTAGTCAACATTATTTTGAAACATTTTAAGATACAATGAATGAAAATATCATAAAAGCATGTTTCCTGAAATATGCAATAAACATCCTAGACTTAATAAGACCCACCCTATGATCCTATAAATTGAAAACAAATAAGAACAATTCTCTAGTCATAAAAAAGAAACAGACCAAGATAAAACTGTTTACACCAAATAAAACAAAATAAATGATCTGATGCTGAATGCATTTTCCTGGGGGTGTTGACCTGAATGCTCACAGTTCCACAAAGAGAACTGTAAGTTATTTTATACATTTGCAGTCCTGAGTTTAACCAGATGGGAAATACTTTAACAAGATGATAAAAAAGAAAACCACTTTATTATGTTGAAGGATTTATTTACTAACCATAAAAATACTATAGATTGTTTTATTATGTCCAAATATCATTTTTATATCCCAACCTTACATTATCTCTTAAAATTTAATACTTAGTTCAAAATCTCCTTTTGAACATTTCCCCATCTATAAAAAGTTGCATTTAGTGTCAATTTCCAAGTGTGCTGCGCACATGATCCTGTTCTCTTTTCCTGTCATGATTCCAGCTGTGCTAGTGACCTAATGCATTTTTGCCAGCTATATTCATGTTTTGATTTTTTTCAATGAAAAGACAATTTTATTTGCTATTAAATGCAAACTCTAAAAGCATAAGATGGGAAATGGAGGGAAAGAAAACCAAGAAATGATTCATCTGCTTTCCTGCATTGAAGAGTACTCCAACCCAGACCCCAGACCAAACAAAGCAGCCAGAAAAACATCTTCAAATAAATACAAGGGGAGGATGCCAAGAACTTTTTAGAGTAAACATTGAGAAACAGCCTGGTATTCCCAGGGAGGAACTGAGTATGTGAGAGTAAGGATGGAGTCAGATCCTGGAAGACTTTGAGACATGGAACAGCCACATTCAGAAACATACTGGGAATCTTGAAGGACTTTGATAAAAAGTCATTTGAATCCTTTTGCATGTATATCTAAAGTAAAGTGGATGTGGTGTTATTTTGATCTCTTATCATTTGTTATGACATCTTAATATGTTATCAAAGTGACACCCGTCTGTTCACAGTTGGGCCATGAAGATACAGCGCAATGAAAAATAGGGGAAAAAAAATCCCTCCTTGCATCACGTGTAAGCAGGCTTCCCTAGTATCTCGGCCCCTCCCTCCTGCCCATGGGGACATTTCTGACCATTTATTTTCTACTGTGCTTTTATTCTGTCTTCATGAATAACATGTCTTAAGTGGTTTCCCATAATCACACTCCTAAAAAATATGGATATTCATGATAGAATAATGTTCCATCACAAAATTTTGTTTAACCACTCAATTTTGTAGTCAATCATTTGACTATAATTTTCCATGATTATAAATCATGTTACAATAAACAGTTTCATACAAAAATTCTTTTATTTATACCTCTGATTATTGCTTCAAGATAATACTCTGAAAGTGGAATTGCACAGCAAAACTGGGTTCCATTTTTCATTTACACTATCTAATTGTGCACTGGCTGGTACCAGAGAGAGGCACCAATGTACATCACTAACCATTGTGCCAGCTTTTCAATCGCATGTCACCCTCGTGACATTCTACAATCCTAGCATGTTGCCACTTTCATGGATAAAAGTGATCTGTCTTTGCTGATTTAATCCAGTCATTCTGGTGACTTATCTGTCTTTTGTTCATGCTTTTCCTGAGTGTCATTAATTCTGAACAGTGGCCCACCTTTTAATATTCTACATGCCACAACCAAAGTATCATCTTTTCCACGTGTGTATTACACTTGTATACCTATGTGTATGATGTGTACATGTGTGTGCACATGAGCATGCCAAGTACACATACCGAGGCCAGAGAACAACTTGTGGGAGTTGGTCTTCTCCTTCTACCAGTGGGCCCTGGGGATCGAACTGAGGTGGACAGGCTTGGTAGCAACTACCTATACCTACTCAGCCATCTCAATGGCCTCACCTTATCTTTCAAGACAGGATCTTTTCCTGAAGCTGGCACTCACCAATTAGCTGGCCTTGCTGGCCAGGAAGCTCTAGGGTACCTCCTGTCTCTACCCCCTACACTAGGGTTATAGACCACACTCAGCTTTTTTACATGGATGCTGGGAATCCACACTCAGTTCCTGTGCAGCAGGCCCTTCAGCCCTAGAACCACCTTCCTGAACCCTCAATGTGTCATCTGGAGCCTTTCAGTTTCCTCTGTGGTAGTGTATAGAATTTTACATTCTTATGTAGCAAAATTATATGTGTAAATATTATATACTCACATGATGTTCAATTTCGTAGTGTCTTCCTTTTCTCTTTTGTGTAAAAAAAATGACAGTTACTTCCTGCCTGGTTCTCAGAGGCAAGTATCAGTTTCTCAGGGCTCTATTTACCAACATTTGCTCAGACTTCTAGTACAGGACAAGGCACATCATGAGCCCTACTTAATACTAGTGAAGAAGAGCAAATAAGCAAATGCCCACACCCCACAAGATGCAGTTTTACCAGCCTCCTTGACCTGTGTGCCCTGGGCTGTGTCTCCATAGATTCATGAATTTATCAGAGTGAGCTAGGAGGTAGAGGGGATATATGGCCAAGTGAAGCATTTTGCTTTCATTCTTTGTCTGCCTCAAACAGAAACTCCCATGATGGTAAAACTGGGAAAAAAAGCCATTTAATGGGTCTCTTCACTGGTCACAGGGAATAGACAGGGAGAAACAACCTGAAATATCTTTAATTGTGTTTCAGCTCCACAAAGTCTTTTTATGTAGCTGTGACCTCTGCTCTGTGATGCAGAGACTATTTGTAGTCTCAGTGTTGTGTGCTGACATCATTTTGCACATAAGTCCAGATGTTGTGTGGAGCCCTGAGATTGAACCTGGGTATCTTCCTCAATCACTTTTCCACCTTACTGTTTGAGACAGGGTCTCCCACTGAACTGATAGCTCATTGATTCCGTTATTACTGTCTAGCAAGCAAGTCCCAGGAATCTTCCTGTCTCAGCTTCCCTTAACATGTGTTCTGCTTTCTACATGGGTTCTGAAGATCTGAACTCAGGTCTTCATGCTTACCCAGCAAACACTTTGCCATATGAGCCATCTCCTCAGCTCACAACATGCTGTCGTATATCATGAATACAATGTACAATTCACCACAGGTCTGCACACATAATTTGGAAGCAGAGGCCAATGCTAACTAATAATGGTACAATGTCTATGTGGTGGCAGATATAAATAAGGAAGGAAATCAATCACCATTGATGTATTAAAATGAATGGTAATTGAATGAAGTTCAGACAAAAAGCTCATTCACTTGAATGATTTGGCATTCTGGGGTCATTTAAGAAGGCTCCCATTGGAAGTTTCCATAATGTTCACTATAAAGGAAGTATTTAGTAAGTAAATTAAGCAAATTCCCAAGGAGAATCCTTAGATTTTAAACAGTGAAAACCAACTTTGTATCCTTCAAGGACTTTAAAGGATGTATCTCCATTGAGGGTACTGACAGCTCACTTAGGAAGATCTGACCTGCTCCTGACGGCAAGAGAAAATGTTCCTGAAAAGTAACATTCTCCAGGCCCGAAGTTACTTTATAGCACTAATGACTCTTTTTTGCCTTAATGAAGTTGAAATAATGTAATTTGACAGGTAATTTATTCACACGGTGGAATAAAAGACAGAAAAAAAGAATAAAGCCCATAGTACACTGTGTCTCCTTCCTTCCTGTTTTGTGGATACAGGTCAGGCCTCACTGCATCAAGCAGGCTGCTAACATCTTGACCACACACACAGAGATGCTGAGCACATCCAATCATACCTCTAAGACCTTCATTGTTGGGAACACAGAGGTCCTTGCACTTACTGACGAGCATTAGGGAAACCAGGAATGTTAAATATGCAGGGTTGTCTTTTCCAAGCAAGAAATATATAACCTGTTTCCCCAGAAGGCTGGAATGGAAGTGGCTAATAGCCTAGGTGACCCCTGCACCATCTGTAGGGCCAGGCCATACCTGGCTCCCCCAGGCTCCCACAAGCAGAACTGGAGGTTGCCAATTGTCTATATGCGCTCTGTCTGTCTGTATGGCCAGGGGCTTCCCCCGACTCCCACAAACAGGACTTGAGGTGGCTGATAGCCTAGGTGAACTCTGTGCTATCTGTATGACCAAGACCCCACCAAATCCTTCCCTAGTACCTTCAGATAACACGTGTAGCCTATCTATAGAACCCATCTTCACGGAAGAAGTGACATGTCCTTTGAGAAGAGTTTTGAAGTAATCATGCCTCCTTGTGCACAAGGGACTGTGTTACACCAGGAAATGTTTTTTTCCAAGTTGTACTATACTTACAAATGCCTAAAATAAACTGTCCAGTGTCAGACTCAAAGTTTGAACCAACGCCATCTACTGAATTGTGTTGAACCAGGCTGTCTTCTTACCTCACACACATTGTTACTCTGCTGGCCCTGGTGTCTGCAGAAGACCACCACCACCACCACACACACACACACACACACACACACACACACAATCCTCACATATTAATCTATAACCTATTTTCCCACTGTAGTTTTGAAATGACTCTAACAGGACATAGAAAACTCTGACTTCTCTCCATTTCAGGACTGTACACTACTCCATTATATAGAATACTATAATGAACCACTTTCTATGAACAAGTATCTTCCAGCGTATCTTCTAGAAGCAAAACCTGGCAGAGAGACTCTTAAGGAGGCGATTTATTGAGAAAGGCTTTTAAGAAAAAGGAAATTTCTGCCTGATCTCACATGGAGCTCTGGAGCATGCAAGTGCTGCCATACCCAAATTTTACATGGGTGCCAGGGATCCCAAATCAGGTCCTGATGCTTGTGCAGGACTGATTTGCCCACTGAGCCATCTCCACAGTCCTTAAAATATTCTTAAAGTCATAGATGCTGTTCACTTTAATGACATCCACATTTTAGGTCATATTTCCTAAGTCTCCAACACAGCAAAAATTCATGGTTTATTTTTCTTGTTTTGGTTTTTAGAGTTTTATTTTTTTTTTATACCCAAATCTTTAATTCAAATAGAATTTGTTGTGCATAAAGAACAAATTAGTAAAATTGCTTTTTCTCCCTCCTGCCTAAAGAGCTCTTATGGAGAGCTGCAGCGATGCACAAAAGGAAGGCTTAAGGTGAAAGGAGTCAGGAGCCAATGAGATCCATCAGCCAGACTGCCCACCACGTCTGCCCCTGCACACCAGAGTGGAAGCCCGAAAGAGCATCAACTTCAAGGAAAATGAAGACTCGAAATGTTGCTCAAAAACCAACAACAACAAACAAACAAACAAACAAAAACACCAAAGATACAAGCCCCAAAGTAGTTCCTGAAGCCAAGCCAGAAGATCGATCTTACAGAAGACTGCAACATGGAAAATGCTGGAAACGGGGACAGCAACATTACTGCGGAACCCATCCCTAAGAAAGAAGCTGAGGAAATAAAAGAGCAGCTGGATGAAGACGCCAAAGAAGATGGAAGAGAAAGGAAGAGGGCAGGGAGAGCAGAAGAAGATGATGAGAGAGGTCAGGAAGATGGGAACAGTCTATAGAGGAAGAAGACGACAAAAAAGAGGATGGAGATAAAACAAGGTGAAGACGGAGAGAACGAGGAAGTGAAAGAGAGGAGGTGAAGAGGGAGAAAAGGGTGGAGATGAAAAGAAAACAAAGAAGAGAAAGATGAACCAGAAAAGGACGAAAAAGAAGAGGAAAATGGGAAAAGGCAAA
Organism: Onychomys torridus; assembly: GCF_903995425.1. Taxonomy (NCBI): domain Eukaryota; kingdom Metazoa; phylum Chordata; class Mammalia; order Rodentia; family Cricetidae; genus Onychomys; species Onychomys torridus. Next base: position 77,825,175 of record NC_050444.1, on the reverse strand, counting down.
CAAGGAAAATAGAGAAGGCAGGAAGGAGGACAATGATGACAAGGAAATGGGGGGAAAGGGAGGAGCTGGAGAGATGGCTCAGCCGGAAGAGCGCTGACTGCCCTTCCGGTGGTCGTCTGTTCAATCCCCAGCACCCACGCAGCTGCTCATAGCTGTCAACAACTGTAGTCCCGTGGGATCTGATGGCCTCTTCCAGGTTACAGATGTACATGCAGACAAAACACCCATGTGCATAAAATGCATCAGTGATAAACGCTGAAAGTGAAAAGGAGAGGAGGTGATGGGCGAAAGAAAAGAAAGCTGGAAACAAGGAGCGGTCTGGAGAAGAAGCTGAAACCGAAGGAGAAGAAAGAGGCATCTCTGAGTACTACCCAAAACTACTCTACGTGACATCACAGCTAGGTAACATGTACCTTCCTGTCATAATGCTATTAGAGAAAATATTTTATCAGCTATTTTATAAACAGTGCTTTTCTTTAGCATTATTCAACCTCAGAACATCATCATATGCATTGTTAGATGCAAAAAACAAGACAGCATGCTTTTACACATTTTGTGACTGGAATAGTGTAAAACATAAAAATGTGTACTTGAGAGTTTGTCTGGCATTGCATTTTGTGTAAGTTATGGATTAAGTCTTTGAGTTTTAGTTTTATTCTTAGACGTGATAATTTTGCAAAGTAGAAGGATTTCAAAAGAAAGAGGTTCTCTAGGTTGCTCACAAAGGTCAGCCATTTTCATGTCAGGCTGAGTTAGAATTGCCAGTACCAAATACAACAACTGTATTAGTGGCTTGGAAAGAATATAAAGCTTCATTTTTTTTTTTTTTTTTTTTTTTGAGACAGGGTTTCCCTGTGTAACGGTGGCTGTCCTGGTACTCCCTCTGTAGACCAGGCTGGCCTTGAGCTCACAGGGATCTGCCTGCCTCTGCCTCCTGAGTGCTGGGATTAAAGGCGTGCAGCACTACTACCCAGCTTCAGTTTCATTTTTCAAAGATATATGATTTTTTTTTCAGGAAGGCAGTTTTGGTTATAAGTTTTGTTGCAAGTATAACGACATGGTTTCACAAAGTTTTTTGTTGTTGTTGTTTTGTTTTGTTTTGTTTTTTTAAGAACAAACTATGGATCAAAGTTTCAAACTATTTTTCCACTGTCCCTAATACTATGCATTCATTAAGTTGATAGTTGTTCATTAAATGAAATTGAGCCCACATGACTGGATGGATTTTGGCAGGTACTGGGGCACAATTCTAGAATCTCTTCCTTCATGATGACCCGTTCATCTAACTTGGCCTCAGGGCTGGGCAGTTTCATTGTAGTTGGTCCAGGTTTTAATGTTAACGGGACTGCAATCCCTGACATATCTTCCTTCCATGATTCTTCTCACCTGCTCTGGAAGACAGCTTTATTTAGACAGTAGAGAAACCTTACTTCTTTAAGCATAATTTTTCCATTCACAGACTAATTTAGGGAAAACATATCCTGATAATATTGAGAATCCTCTCCAAGAACAGACATTCATTCAGCTTAACTTTTGTGTTTCCCAACAGTGCTCTGGAGTTATATCTTAAACAGTTTTTTTTTTTACATTTGTTACTGGATATTAGATCTTTTATGTCGCTGATATAAACAGGATCATTCATTATAATTTAAAGCTCATTTTCAGTCTCTCCGAATTCTAGAAATAAATTTCTATAAGTAACCTGGATTGGCATTTTGTTTAATCCAAATTTTAAGAGCAATTGCGAAAATGACACACATGAATATGTAGTTTAGGAAGCAACTGTGTATGGTATGTAAAAAAAAAAAAATTTAGATGCTGACATCTTCTCAGTGAGACCTGGACATGACAGGAGTCCTCACGGTTCTCATCCTAGCCAGGAGGAAGTTGTTGCTCTGGGTGTGTGGTCCAGGCCATTTTTGACTCCAAGCTTAAGTGTACAGACCCATTTCGTATTTTAAAGAAAGGTATGTAAACTTATGATCAGGACTATAAACCCACTCATTGGAAACACTATATTCCAAGCAAAATAAACATAGACAGAGCTAGGGCAAAGCACAGAATATATGATTTCTAAAAACCAGTAATAAAGAGAAAAATCTTAAAATCACCTATTAAAAAAAGACATATTATGCACCAAAAACCAAATGACTGATATTTCATTATGAACAAGAAAAATTTATCTTTTAGTCCTTAAAGTTCCAAAGGAACATTCTTGAATTTTTAAATGTAGAAGGCATCTTTCAAAAATGAAGATAAAATATTTATTTTTTTTCTGATAAACCAAAGATAAGAGAATATATTGCTATCAGATTTGTATAACAATAAGGGCTAAAGAGAGTTCTTTGGGTAGAAATAAAATATATTTGATGAAAATTTAGATTACATAGGGAGAAACCAGGTGCTAGGGAAGTTCCCAGGAATCCACAAGGGTGACCCCAGCAATAGTGGAGAGAGTTCCTGAACTGGCTTACTCCAATAATCAGATTGGTGAATTACCCTAATTGTCATCATAGAACCTTCATCCAGTAACTGATGGAAGCAGATGCAGAGATCCACAGCCAAGCATCAGGCCGAGCTCCAGGAGTCCAATCAAAGGGAGAGAAGAGGGATTCTATGAGTAAGGGACATCAAGATCCATGATGGGGAAACCTACAGAGACAACCAAACCAAACAAATGGGAACTCATAAAATTTCAGACCATCAGCTGTGGAACCTCCACTGGACTGGACCAGGCCCTCTGCATAAGTGAGACAGTTGTGTAGCTTAATCCTCTTAAGGAGTCCCCTGGCAGTAGGATCAAGATCCATCCCTGGTGCATGAGCTGGCTTTTTGGAGGCCACTACCTATTGGGGGGGACACCTTGCACAGACTTGATGCAGGAGGAGAAACTTGGACTTGCCTCAACTAAATGTACCAGGCTTTGCTGACTCACCACGGGAGGCCTTATCTTGAGAAGGGGATGGGAGATGGATTTGGGGAGGGTGGAGACTAGGGGGTGGGAGGAGGGAAGAGAAGGGAATCTGTGGTTGATATGTAAAATGAATAAAAAATTTCTTAATAAAAAATCACTCAAAAAAAAAGAAAATTTAGATTACAAAGAAGAATGAAGGATAGTAGTAGAAGTGGTAAACACAAATGTATCTTTTCTTCAATGATAACTTTAAACATAATTGACTACTTAGAGAAAAAACTGCAATGCACTATGGGGTTTGTGGCCTATATTAGATAGATAGCAATAACAGCCCAGAGGCAAGGAGGAGGTAGAAAAAGCATATGTATATGAATTGTCACATTATGTTTAGAGTGGCATAATGTTATTGGAAGAATGCATAGTCTTAGTTGAAGGTGAAGGTAATGGGCTTAAAAAAATGTATGTTACAAATGTTACATTACCAACCACAAATATATTAGCAGAATGTGTAGCAAACACAGAGGACAGAATCATTAAAAGTCAGGTAATGTAAAAGAAAGAAGAAAAAAAAAGAAAAAAAGAAAAACTTAGATTTCCAAACAGAAACAAAGATAATAGATTTCCACCACCAAACTGATAATCGCAATAAACACTGACCATCATAATGAAGAGATAGGATGCTCTATTGGGTTACAAAAAGCCAGAATTATGAAATCACTCAGTGCTGTTCACATACACACAAAAAATAATACAATAAATATAAAAACATCGATGCCAAAAAAAAAAAAAAAAAAAGGACTTGAGCTTGTGAGGAGGATGTTAGGGTGGACCCAGGAGGAGCTGGAGGGGACTTGGGGATGAAGATGATTGAAATACATTTTGTGTGTGTGTGAAATTCTCAAAAAAATAAATTTAAATACTATATTAGAAAAACTACAGAGACATTAAAAGGGGAATAATGGAAACTTTTGTCAGCTGAAAACACTACAGGAGGCTGAAACAGTTTGTCACCCAGGATCCATGAGCCACAGAGTTAATAGTTAAAAAATTCAAGGTGAAGGGGTAGGTGGTGGTGATGCATGCCTTTAATCCTAGCACAGTGGGAGGCAGATCTCTGTGAGTTTGAGGACAGCCTGCTCTACAGAGCTAGTTCCAGAACAGCCAAGATTGTTGCACAAAGGGACCCTTTCTCGAAAAACAAACAAACAATCACAAATTCGAGATGAGGAGAGAGTTTCTGCTTCCTACCCAGTCACACAGTGATTCAAGCTTGCTCTCACTGGCTCTGCTCATGCTGACAGACTAGGGTTATCTGCAGAACATAGAAGTATTGTAAGTATGTTTACATGTGTGTGTAAATCAGATGTGTACACTCACACACCTGAGACTGGAGTGCCTGGGGACACTTTATATACTGTATATTGTGTTTATGCTTTGATACCTGCCAATTGCAAGCCAGTTGCAATTTTTTTTCACTATCTCTTCAATTTTTCCACTTTCTGCATCTACAGGATTTACCAGGCCTCTCCTGGAGGCCCTTCAGAACCATTTTCATAGTCTTTGTTCTGAGGCATACACATCCATTCTTCTTCATGATGAGAAGGGGCTAGTGTGCATATGTACAGAGGGGCATATTTGCTGCCTCAGAACATATATCAATATAAAACTGAGGTCTTGCTTCATCTCACAATGGTACAGAATGAGGCCATAACTCATAAGCCATTCCCATGAGTGCTGTGTGCTGGAAGACAGCTCTTAAGATTTGCATCACCATAAGCTATGCATATTTACGTATTTGGAGCATTTAATTGCAGGCACCCATCTATCTTAGGTTGGCTTATTTTTTAAAATAGTTTTAGAGTTGTTTTACTTTATGTGTATGAGTGTTTTCCCTGCATGTATGCATATGTACCATGTGGGTGCCTATTACCTGTGGAGATCAGAGGAGGATGCTGGGTCTCCTGGATGTTGTGAACAACCACATGGGTGCAGGGAACTGAACCCAGATCTTCTGAAAGAGTAATAAGCACTCAACCTCTCTGAGCCATTACTCCAGCCCCTTGGGTTAGTTTTAATCTTTGATTCAGTTTAAAAGGTAAAAACTCAACATGCGCATATGAGATAAATTACTGTTGGCTATTTGTTACAGATTATGAGCCTTGAGGTTTCTTCCTGGTGATGTAATATTAAGCTACACCCACTAAGAGAATGTAAAATGTCATTTCCAAACTGTAAACTGTTTGAAAGCTAACTAGATCTTTTGAGACTGAGAGGTACAAATTTGAAACAGTTCAGATAAGCCCTTGGAAAATCCAAGAGGAGTTGCAACCATTTTTAGTCAACATCCATGAACAAAAAAAACCTTTTTTTTCTAACTTCAGAATTATATGAAGATACACTTTAATATTTTCAAGATATGTTTGCCTGTGTCTGATCTCTTTTTAAATTTTATTTTATAATTTAATTTTACATATCAGCCATGGATTCCCCTGCCCTTCCCTCTCCTGCCCCCCCACCTCCACCGCCCCCTTCCCCTCAGCCCACCCCCCATTCCCATCTCCTCCAGTTAATTAGCTTGAATTGTTTGGGAGGCACCCAGGCAGTGGGACCAGGACCTGTTCTTAGTGCATGAGCTGGCTGTTTGGAACCTGATCTCTTTTAGGATGCTTTACTATTAGAGATTTTGAAAGCATACATTTCTAAGTGGTGAGACTTTTAAAAATGTCCTTGGGCCTGGCGGTGGTGGCGCACTCCTTTAATCCCAGCACTGGGGAGGCAGAGGCAGGCGGATCTCTATGAGTTCAAGGCCAGCCTGAACTACCAAGTGAGTTCCAGGAAAAGGCGCAAAGCTACACAGAGAAACCCTGTCTCGAAAAACCAAAATAAAAAAATAAATAAATAAAATGTCACCTTGGTCATAATCCAAGGCAGAGTGATACACCAGTTAGCAGTAGCAGGCAAGGACAGCTTCCTGAGAGTGAGGACAGGTAGTCCTGCTGACATGGGGATGACCTGGAGCATCCACACAATGAGCGGTCCCAGGCTGAAGCATCATGCTTGCTGGGTTAAGACTGAACGTTCTCACTCCTGCGGTCGGTACACGTAGAGGAGGCTTTATTTCCAGGGCAGGCCTGGCCTCCTCCCAGCCCTCCGTTATTCTTGTGAACTCGGAGAGGGAAGTGGGACTCAACCAGCACTAATGTTCTCAAAGTGGAGAACCCCCAGAGAACACATGACTAATCAGCTCCTCCAGGGACAAGCTCAGTCCCCACAGAGGATCCAGGAGGCTTGAGACCCACAGGGCAAAGCCTTCCTGTGCTGGGATCTAACAGCTCATGTGAATCTCACACTGAACTATGGATCTTAGCCCTTCATGTCCCTAAAGGTGAAATGTCTGTCCTCTCACCTATTAATTCTTATGTCTTACTTTCATAATTTTATGAACTCTGGTAAGTCATGAGAGTACTGTTTACTATGCCTTCCTCAGGACCCTGGTATACTGTGCTGTGCCCTCCTCAGGACCCTGGTATACTGTGCTGTGCCTTCCTCAGGACCCTGGTATATTGTGCCCTCCTCAGGACCCTGGTATATTGTGCCCTCCTCAGGACCCTGGTATACTGTGCCCTCCTCAGGACCCTGGTATACTGTGCTGAGCCCTCCTCAGGACCCTGGTATACTGTTTGCTGTACTCTCCTTAGGACATTGGTGTATTGTGCCCTCAACAAGGCTTTCTAGAAGGTCTTACTTTCCTTCTGACCAGACAGAAATTGGAGAAAGCACTGCAGAGAACTCCTGTGCTGTTAACCATCATTAGTCCTCTCTTGCAAATGTGATTCTGTAGTGTCTGCATCCTTACCACTGGTGGTGGATATACAGAACACTACAGTATCGTAGTCAGTGTTATACCATTTGCTGTGAAGAGACACCATGACCACAGCAACTCATATAAAAGAAAGAGCATTTAACTGGGGCTTACTCACAGTTTCAGAGGTTTAGTTCATTTAGTTCATCGTCACAGTGGGGAGTATGAGGGCATACAGCGGACAAGGTTTTAGAGAAGTGGCTGAGAGTTCTACATCTGAATCCACAGGCAGCCAGAAGAGAGAGACACTGGGCCTGGCTTGGGCTCTTGAAACCTCCAGGCCCACCTCCAATGTCACACTTCTTCCAACAAGGCCATACTCACTCCAGCATGACCACACCTGCTCCAACAAGGCCACACCTCCTAACCCTTTCAAATAGTGCCTCTCCTTGTGACCTAGCATTTGAATCTCTGAGCCATAGAGGTTGTTCTCATTCAAACCACCCCATACAGGATCCTCAAAGATGACCATATCGACAGGAGTCTCAAGAGCTCATGAGCAATGATTACAGCCAAACACACTTGCACAAAGGATCATAAAGGCTATAACACAGTGTACCTTTCCTCTGAGCTTCAACTTTTTCTTATCTTTTCTTTGGTACCAAATTTCTTGGCAGCTTAATAAATCAGAGCATTTATTTGCCTTTCACCCACACCATAAATATTTATTAGCATCTACACTCCAGAAAGTATATCTTGGCCCCTATTTTAGGATCAATATTGCTGCCCCATTTCAATGGAGTCAAAATTATGCTATCTCAAACAGGAGGTGCAAGAGAACCCTCATAACTCCAGTGGAGCTATTTCAGGATCATGTTCCAGCCACATGGATGGCTAGTGTGGTCTTTCCACAGATACATCTAAGAAGCTCTCTCCAACTTTTTGAAGGACCAGATCATTGTCTATTTCTGATTCTAACTTTGTAAGACCTTTGGACTCTGAGATGCAGCAAGGCTCTTTGTGCCAGCCTATGAAGCCCCCACCTCCCAGATCAACACTTCAAAGTTCTGCCTGGGAACCAGCACCAGACTATTGTTCATCAACTACAAGATCTGGACAGAAATGAAAAATCCATGTTCATCAAGTTTTGTAGCAAGTTAAAAAGAACCTGGGGTGTAATTTATTGAAAATAACACTCACCTGCTTTAAGAGTATAGTTCAATTAATTTTGACAAGTATATATAAATGGCAAGTGTACAGAACCACAGGGTTTCCGTAGCAGTCAAAATAGAGACCACCTCCATCCTTATGTAACTCCCTTCTCCTTTGCAGGCTGGGAACAACCTTGAACTCAAGTAATTACTGGTCTTCTTCCTATCCATGTACTCCTCCCTTTCTAGGAATATGGACAGGTAGATCATGTAGACCAGAGTCTTTAGGGCTCAGCTTCTCTACTTTAAAATTACTCCAGGATTTGTGTGTATCAGTAAATTATTCTTTTTTAGTTCATTGTTGGGAATTGTGCCCAAGGCCTCACATGGGGTAGGTAAGTCCTCCATCACTAAACCATAGTCCTCCATCACTAAACCATATCCCCGGGCCTTCTTTTTATTACTAAGTGTTACCCTGGGTAGACCATCATTCACTTATTCACTCACCTGCTGCTGGGTGATTAGATTGTTAACAGTTCAGGGCTCTTGGGAATTAAGCTGCCTCGAGCATATACATACAATTCTTTGAATGTTTATAGATTCCATTTCTCAGATAACTTATTGTTAGATCCTATGTTAGATACACATTTATACCCTTTTTATTAATCTGGCAAAATAAGCTATGTGTATTTAGTAGTAGAAGCTTATGCATTTATTTTTGTGTAGCTTTAAAATATTAAAGCAATTCATTTGTAAGGAAGATTGGTCAGATCGTCTGTTAAATTTGTATAATTCATTTTTATTGTATTTTAGTCAAACAGTGGCTGTCACAAATGGGTCAACTTTGTCACACACACACACACACACACACACACACACACACACACACAAACTCGGGAACCATTATGGAAGAGAAGGCAGAAAGATTGTAAGAACCAGAGGTCAAGAAGGACTGGAGGGTACCGGTGTCTTTTGGACATGACAGGGCCGCTGCACTCATGGTCTTATAGCAACTGTGGTTGCCTGCAGAAGACTTCCACAAGATCAAGCCAGTCAGCACTCTAACATAGAAGGAAAAGGGAGTTCATGAGCCTCCATCCCTAACTAGGGAGCTATTGACTGTTGATGGCTTCTGGGGGAGAGAGGGTCCATTTTCGTTTTTAAGTGTGGAGCCTGTTGGACTGGCCATGCTCTAGTAGATGGCCACACACCCACGAGTATATAAGTTGTGTCAACTGGATTCAGTGGATCACTAATTAATAAAAGTTGTAAGGGGTGGAGAAATCTGGGAAGAGTTAGGGTGAGGAGTTGGAGTGAACATTTTCAAAACACATTGTACAAAGTTATTGAATTAGTAAACACTATTGTACATGTGTGTGTATAGAAAACAGTGGCTGTGAGAGATTCACAGTGTTTCATGGACTGATTACTCATCTCAGAGAGTTTGAAACCCTTTGCTCTGCCTGACAACTCTCTCTTGCCTTTGTATCTGCTAAGTCTCAGATTAGAGTGCCAATGAGTTTTATACCTAAAAATAGAGTCAAAACTTCCTTGCTTCAAATATTGAGCCATTCCTACAGACCAACATAGACTGAGGGTTCCTGGGGCAAGACCTAAACACTGGCACCTCAAACTTCTGCAGTATTCAATCAGAACAGAAAGCCAACACCCCAAATACTTCAGGGAAAGATGTTCTGGAAGGTCTACCACCTCTGAGGTGAGGTGATCTGGGGCTACAAAAAATGATTGGTTCAGGAGAGAGAAGAGCCCAGTATAAGAAAGGATTCCTCCCTACAAAGAGCTTGGCAGCAGACAGCATCCTGGGCTAGGAGATGCTAATGAGTTTCCCTGGCACAAGCCAAGATGCCAGTGAGAAGGTTTAGGCCACTCTAATATCTGCTCACATTACCAAGCCTTTGTGTGCTTTGGGCCCCAAGATAAGCACTTTACATGCAGTATAATACTCCTCTTTGTCTGTGGGTTTACTTTCTCTGGTCTCAGTTATGCTAGGTCAACCACAGTCCAAAAATATTATTACAGTTCAATGATGAATTAAGCTACTTTGAGGAAGACAGACCACATGCACACAATGTTTGCCTCAATACATTGCTATAACAATTCAACTCTGCATTGTTGTTTGTTTCATGCAACACACAATTTATAAGTTTAACTATATTACCAATACGTATATGTTGAGGAAAACAGATGTACTATGTTCTATGGTATCTACGGTTTCAGGGATCCACAGGGTGGGGGTGTTAGGATGTGTCACTATCACAACTGACACCATGCCCATTTACATTTAAAGACATTGACTCAGGAAGCAATAAGTCAATGACCGAGAGTCACACTCCTCACTGTGGGAGGAAGAACATGAACACCAGTGTAACAGACTCAACACACCTGGCCCCAACCTCTACCTCTACCTTCCTGTGACCTTATCTTCCAGGTCTCTGCATCTCAGATCCCTTTCTCTCTCTGCTGTCTTCTAATAAAGGACAGCTGACATGAATCTAGGGTTCCCCTTAAGTCACACATTATCTCATCTTCATGTCTTTGCTGTTCAACCCACTATAGGAAGGAAACTTGGAGACAAAGACAAAAAATCAGAGATGAGGGAGGGACATCGCATGGTGATAATGTCTTTACTTAGTGCAGAATACAAAATGGCACTGGGCCATTGGGTCCAGAGTATATGACACAGAACTTTTTTTTAAAAAAATGATCAATTGCCCTAAAAAAAAATCCCTACATGTGAGCTGCTGTACTAGCTGAACCCAATCTCAGGTTTGTAACTAAGAAGTCATTTGACAATGGGCAAGACTTTCTCTGGGCCTGAATCCCTATGTGTGAGAAAGAAAAGCAGCAATTTAGTTAAAATATGAGTAAGCCCCTTCCTGCTGTAATATTTTATGGTTCTATTAATCTAAAGGCCAAACATGCTACAGATATATGGTTCTGTAAAAGCATGCTTCAGCAGAAGACATCATGATTGGGTTATCTAGTGAACTGTGTACAAGGCTATTTTTCTTCCCAAGAGTGAGCAAGGCAAAGTGATCCAGAAACATGAACACAGCAAATATTGTGAGAAATGTCACCACTGACACCATTATCATGGTTGACATGCCAGTCACTAGAGTTTACAGACTGTGTTGAGTGACATTAAGCTGCCAGGCTGTATTATCAATAAGTATACTTTTTGGTATGTTCTCAGCCAGGGCACATGGCACAGACAATGGCCCCTGATTGCCTTGGATAGTTTGAGATGATGAAATCAGGTCAGATTATTTTGTGTTATTGACCATAAAGTTTTTCCTTTTTAAAATTAAATTTGTTAGCCAGGCGGTGGTGGTGCATGCCTGTAATACCAGCACTTGGGAGGAAGAGCCAGGTGGATCTCTGTGAGTTCGAGGCCAGCCTGGTCTACCAAGTGAGTTCCAGGAAAGGCGCAAAGCTACACAGAGAAACCCTGTCTTGAAAAACCAAAAAAATAAATAAATAAATAAATTTGTTTCCATATAATATCTTTTGATCTTATTTTCCCTCCTCTCCAAACTTCTCTTGGATCCTCCCTACTTCCCTACCCACCCAATTTATGTGTACTCTTTCTCTATTTCTCTATTTCTAAAAAACCTACAAAACAAATTTTAAAAATCTAATAAGATTTAAAAAAACCACCAAAACAAAAAGTACACATACACATACAAAATGGAGTTCGTATTGACTAACAACTCCTTAGCATTGAGGCCTTCCCTGTGATGTAGTTAATATAACCAGTGACACTCTGTTGAAAAAAGTGATTTTCCCTTTGCCAGAGGGTATCAGTTACAAATAACTTCTGGGTTAGCTGTGAGAGCTTGTGTCTGTGCAGGTCTTGTGTGTGCTGCCACGGTCTCTGTGAGTTCCTAAGTGTCAGCCTAGTGGGATCTGGAAGACACTGGTTCCTTGTACTCATCCATCACCTCTGGCTCTCACAATCTTTCTGCCTCCTTTTCTGCAGAGGTCCCCAAGGGAGGAGTTTGATGAAGACATTAGGACTGGATGCCCAAAAGTGTCTCAGTGTCTGCACATTGTCCAATTGTGGGTCTCTGTGTTAATTCCCATCGACTACAAGAAGAAGCTTCTCTGATGAGGGTTGGGAGAGTCATTGACCTATGTAGAGCAATATGTCCTTAGAAGTCTTTTTATTTCTGTGTTCCTTTAACAGAATAATAATAGTAGACTTTCCCCTAGGCCTATGGCCTACCTAATCTCATAATCTTTGTCTCATTAACAGTTTGGGGTAGGGGTTCCATCCTATGGAGTGGGCTTAAACTCAATATAAAAAAGAATAATGTTTGGTTACTCTCATAACATTTGTGACACTATTACACCAGTTTATCTTGTAGGTCTCACAATTTGTAGTTGAATGGAATTACTTTCCCCCTCTGGTAGCACTCAGAGTTCCTTCCAATGCCATGACCACTAATCAGTAGAGGTGAAGCTTCTAGTTGGGCATAAGTTCAATTTCTCCATGTTTGATGACATAAGTACGTGTTGTCTTCAGCAAAAAGGCCATACCATCAGGTTACAGAGAACAACCAACAGCCTTAACAATAGCCTGTGATGTTTGGGAGTTCCACAGGACCCTTTTGGCCAATGATTAAACCTGAATTCAACATGATTCCACATATTTTTGGCACAAGAATGTTTGCTTGGTGTCTTAGTTAGAGTTTCTGTTGCTCTGAAGAGACACTTAGGACTACAGTAATTCTTATAAAGGAAAACATTTCTCTGGGAGTTGGCTTATAATTCAGAGGTTTAGTTCAATGTCATCATAGCAGGAAGCTTGGTGGTATGCAGGCAGACATGGTGCTGGGGGTATCTGAGAGTTCTACATTTGGATCCAAAGGCAGCAGGAAGAGACAGTGACACTGGGCCTGGCTTGAGCATCTGAAACCTCAAAGCCTGCCCCCAATGACAAACTTCCTCCAGTAAGGCCACACCTAAGAGTGCCATTCCTTATGAGCATATGGGGGTCATTTTCATTCTAACTTGGTGATATAAGATGTCTAGTTAAAGTGTTGTCTTCCCAGTTATTCATTGTTCCTATTTAGAGTTCTTTCATATATTTTAGGAAGCTTCTGTAGTAGTAGGTTTCCACCACATGGTTTTTCAGAAGGCCTCTGATGTTAATTTTTTATTATACTTTGTGTGTGTGTGTGTGTGTGTACATGGAAGGGAGGGATGTGTATATGCCACAACCCTCATGTGAAGGTCAGAGGACAATTTGCAAGTGTTGATTCTCTCTTTTCACAGTGTGAGTCCTAGGGATCAAACTGAGGCCATAGCTCACTGGCCCATCATCTTAAATTTTTAACTTTGGAAAATGACCATGAAGTATTACTGTGATGCTTTGTCTCTCAGCCCAATGACTTTAAATGACATATAAATGACAAAGCAGGGTACTATCTCTTCCTGGTAGAAATCCAGGATCACCTGGATTCTCCAAGCAGGTTTCCTTTGGGATGGAAAGAAGGATGTTGGATAACTTAACTTGGACACCTCCAGACTCTACAGTCTTCTGAGCACTCCCACAAAGTCGTACCATCTGATGCACAATGATTTGCAATGAGGCATAGAACTGAGATGTAGTGTAGTTAGTGGTGTTTTTTAACCACCTGCCTATTACACCTGAAAACTCTCAGCTCTACAATTCAAGTCTCAACCTAGCTCATCTACATTTTCTGTAAAATATTAAGAGTGTCACAGAAAACAACAACAAAAACCACCTTGCTCTAGCCCAATGTCTTCTGTCATATTCATCCCTAAGTTCACCCTTGTTCACCTTATCCTTTCAATGAGGCTTTCCTACTGGACCCGTACCACCTGCCAGCAGGAACTCTCATCCACACATCCCCTCGTGCCACCAGGCTTAGGGCAGTGCCTGTCATGGCTTACAGCCTGTGAACTCTCACAGCCATCCAAACTGCATTGTTAAGTGAGGCTGACACTAGCTTATCATAAGAATTAAATGCCATAAAAATACACTCAAGCCGGGCGGTAGTGGCGCACGCCTATAATCCCAGCACTTGGGAGGCAGGGGCGGGTGGATCTCTGTGAGTTCGAGGCCAGCCTGGTCTACAGAGCTAGGCCAGGACAGGCTCCAAAGCTACAGAGAAACCCTGTCTTGAAAAACAAAACAAAAACAAAAAAAAAAAAAAACTACACTCAATAAAGGCTGGTGAGATGGCTCTGTGGGTAAAAAGCCTGACAATCTGAGTTTGACCCCTCAAACCCACAGAAAGGTGCAGGGAGAGACTCAACACCATAAAATTTTACTCTGACTCCCACTGTGGCATGTGCCCCTTCCTCATACATGCACAAGATACACACACAATAATAAATTAATGAGTGAATAAACAAAAAGCACATAAATCAAGATAATAAGTGAGAGCTATTGAATATAACTCTGTTGGAAATTAGTGAAATTCTTCTCTCCCCTCTGATGAAATACCATGAAGCTATGAAGATGATGACATATTGAGAATGTTCAGATGTAATATAGATGGTATATTAGATATTATACTTTATCCATTTTGCACTTAGCACTAACAGGGCTCCTCTATCATGTGGCCATTGTTGTGCCCTCAGAGAGCTCATGGCCCAATAGAAGAGAAGCAATGGATGAATTACAACAGAAAGCAAAGTTTTTTAATAGTTTCTTCAGCACATATATCTTGAAAGATGACAATCTGCAAAAGTTAAGATAATAACCAAAGTAAGAAATATTTATTGTTTTTAAATTATGGTAATATATAGTTATTAATATTTATTTGAAACATAATCAACATTATCTATGAACAACACTGAAAAATAAAGGTCTCTATTTTTCTTATATCTTTTCTTTTGCTTCTTTTATTATCTTAGCATAGGTGTCTGAACCTGAAATAGATCTAGGAACCCAAACTGGACTTGGGCAGTTTACAAAGAAAGACAGAGAGAGAGAGAGAGAGAGAGAGAGAGAAGGGAGGGAGGGAGGAAAGGAAGGAAGGAAGGAAGGAAGGAAGGAAGGAAGGAAGGAAGGAAGGAAGAAGTAAGTTGTGAGGGGATGGGGTTTAGAAGTAATCAGGGAAGGGTAAGATGAATATGATCAAAATAAATTGTATGCAAGTATTAAACACTCAAGTAATAAATAAAAATATTGCCATTTAAAATTTTAAAAAAGAATCTAGGGAACCTAATAAAAGGAGAAACCCATTTACTCTCACTAAACTCTAACTGAAATCCAGCATTTCTTCGAATGTAGACAACAAAACACAGTGAGATCAGCAGCAGCCGCGACTTTGTCACCAACAGAATTCACGGGTACTTTCACGCTATTATGTTGCTTGTAGCTATATTGAAACAACTGTGATGAACATTGCAACTTTCAAATGGGTGCTTAAGCCATTGTTGTACTTGAGTTTAGTTCAGAAATAAAAAGTACATTTACAAGATCACAAATTGATGCTTAGAATATTTAAATGTAATTCATTAATGTGTGTGTGTGTGTGTGTGTGTGTGTGTGTGTGTGTGTGTGTGTGTGCAAGCACACTTGCCTATGTAGTCTGAGGACAACTCTGAAGTATCACTTCTTGACTTCTACCCTATGGGTCCTAGGGATTGAATTCATGTCATCGGATTTGGTGGCAAGCACCTTTACCCACTGAGCCATCTCACCAGCCCAGAACTATATAATTTATAGAACAATTTCAAGGAGTCTATAGAACTTGCCAGATTACGGGAGAGAGTCACAGCTCACAAAATTCTGACTCTTGCTCTCTGTCCTGACAGTAGTTGTTTTCAACTGTGTGGTTGAGGTCATTCTCTGAAGTGACATTCAAAGACAGGAGCATTGGGACTGAGTTATACGGGGAGCACCCACCTGAGTCCTGAGCAGGACCACACCTGCTGTGCAGCCACGTGTGGAGAGTACAGAAGATACTGCATGTTTATGCATCCCTTGTGGCCATCCTGCTCTGTACTCTTGAATCTGGGCATGTCTCTGTGTGTGCCTGGGTGTCACCACTGGGGAATGAAGTTCAAATCTAATCTGCACGATTTGAATCAAAACCAAACCATACACATTCTGACCGGAGGAAGCATCTGGGCAAAGCCAGATCCAACAGCAGCACTCAAGAATCTTGGTGGACTACAAAGCAAATGTGAATCACTCATTACTGACTAGCTCCCAGAATAAATGTCAATGAAATATGAAATAGCATTAGCATGCAGGAGAGTTGAAAATGGTTCCTCTTCTGTCATGAATTTTCATAGATTAGATTATTATTCCTGGTGAAGGGCAAAGCCTGTATCTACAGCATGGAAGAGAATACAGTTGTCCAGCTAATTCAGGAACTAAACCCTTCATAGGGCTTCTTGCTGAACACACAGGCAGACCCTGTCATCTCAGCTGTCCATTAATGTCTTTTCTTTGCTCCCTTCAATTATGAAGCAGCTATCTTTTTTTTAATTGAAAAAAAACTTTTTTAAAAACATAATATTTTCTAATCATGATTTCCCTTTCCTGGACTCCTCCCAGATCCTTCCTACCTCCCCACCTACCCAACTCCATGCCCCTTCTTTCTTCAGAAATCAAACAAACAGACAAACTAAAATAACAAATCAGGATAAAAAGGGAAAAAAAAAGAACACAAGAAACATACACACACACACACACACACACACACACACACACACACACACAATCAAAAACCATAACATACAAGAAAAAGACCAGTAAGACCAAAAATGCCCAATATGAATAAAAAGTCTACAAAAATACCATTGAGTTTGTTTTGTGTTAACCATCTACTGCTGGTCATGGAGCCTACCATTAAGTGTTGCTACTATCCTCCATTGGAGAAAACTAATTTTTCCTTTGCCAGTGGGTGTCAATTACAGATAGCTTCTTGGTTAAGGATGGGAACCTGTGTCCCTTCTCTTTCTCAGTGCTGGGATTCCATCTGGCCTGTAACTTACACGGGCCCCGTGTGTGCTACCACAGTCTCTGTGAGTTCATCAGTCCTGTTGTGTCTGCAAGGCGTTGTTTCCTTAAGTCATCCATCCCCTTCTTCCTACAATCTGTCTGCCTCCTCTTCTAGGTAGTTCCCTGAGCCCCCCCCCCCGGGGGTGGGGGTGGGGGTGGGGGAGGGGATCTGAGAAAGACATCTCACTTAGGATTGAGTGTTGCAAATCTCTGTGTGTTCATTTGTGTGTCTCTGTGTTAGTTTCCATCTACTGCGAGAGGAAGTGAAACAACTATCTTTTAGGCTTTCTTCTCTCACACAGGTTATGGCTCCAAAATCAACACTCAAGACAAAGCCCTTCCCAGCCACAATTTGGCAGTGTATGAGCTGGAATGTATGAGATGAAGCGTCAAGAGGAAAACTAAGACAGCTCCCAACAGAGACCCTGTCCCCAGAGACATGCCACTTGGAGAGACTTCGGGCACACAGAGACTTATTCTTTTAAAATACATTTTTATTTTAATTAACACATAACTATTGTGTGTATCCAAGGGATAACTAGATGACATTGAAATACCTATCTGCAGTATGTGATGTTCAGAATAGGGGGACATGCAGATTTCTATCACGATCTTACAAAGGTGAGGATCTACTTGGGCAGACACAAGTCTGCCATTGTCATATTGTATTTCTTGGAGAATTTCCCCCAAAGATGGGTTGAAAGCTTTCCATGTTGAACCTTACCCTGAGATAAATGAACTATTTCAAATCACACATGCTATTACTTACTGATTTTTTTTTTTTAGAGTATTGATTTCCAGCCATCTATGGCTCACTATCCATTAAACTTATCAAGCCAAAAACATCAGCAGTGTAATTACATTTTGGCTTACCTCTGTAACAGTTGGATGAACAATGATTTCCTCTTCCTAGGGCTTTAATTTCCTCTCTCTGTACCTTGTCTTTGCTGGACACCAGCAAAGGTCCATTGATCGCCTCTCCTAGATAAGTTATATGTCCCAAGAAATGGCATCTATTTGAAAATCTTAGTGATTATAAATGAGACTTAATGTTCTTATCAGCTCCTTATCCTTGAGTGCAATGCATGATGGACAATGGGGATGGCAACTGAGTAATGATAATCTCAATCCATTCTGAAATGAAATAGGATTGCTCTTCATGTTAGAAGGGTAATGAACACTAAGAGTGGAATATTGTCTGGACATTGTTTGGGGAATGAGGTTTGCTTTAAGCACTAAGCCCAAGGACCTAACCTCTTGTATACAAAGCCCTCTGGTGACCCTTGCCAAGACTTCATTTGCTATACAGTCATTTCACATTCTACTTTTAGTGAGGGACATAGTAAAGAAATTGCTATAAAGCCTGCATATGTACTGATTGTGAGAATCAGTACACATGCAAGACAGAATTGTCTCGCAAGTTTTAGTGCTAAGAAATTCTGTTTTCTCCTTAGTGACTGGCTTGGTTTTGTCATGAGACATTGTAAACCATGTCACCAGTGGTTTTCCCTTCCCTGTTCAGTCCCTAATAACATTGGAGCAAAATCTACAGCCTGTCTTTATCTGCTGAGAACAATGTCACACCAGTTTACTGTATACTAATCTTGCTTGGCTTTAATTTATATTCCAAAACCAATTTCCCCTCTGCCTTGATGTTATCATTCTTTTCTTTTGATCCGATATATTGCTTATTTTAATCATCCCAACCCCTGTGCAAAACAGAACAATTTCTACTGAGTTTTTCTGTTAGCATTATAAATGCTGAGGGTGTGTGCTAAATTTACAGGGCTTAAGATATGAAAGACCTCTTTTTGAAAACATAGGACAAGGTTAATCCCATTCTTGGCATGGCAGAAAGTCAAATTGTATGTTAAAGCTCTCCATGATGCCGGTGCTAGCATAATGTCATCTAAGAGCTCAACAATCCAGAGATCTCTAAATCAGTCCTGTAAAGCTGTAGAGTAAGGAGTCTCTTTATAATAAATGTACCTGTTCCTGTCTATCCATTGGAAACTTGTTCATCATTCTATCTCCTTCATCTACCATGTCACTTCCTTTCACAAGAAATCATTGTATTCAAGTCTTTGTCTTAAACAAGAGAAATCTCCGTTCATCTTATGTAGCCTTCCTTCTGCTGCTCATTTCCTTCACTTTCAAAATCAGATTTCTAGAAACGCCTCTATGGTCCTCACTTTACCCATCTCCTCCTCCTGTTTTCCCATTGCTCCTCTGAAATGTTTTTGTCAGAGACAACCAGCCTGTAATACCATTGTCACCCGTCAGCACTCACCCTTACTTGCCGCTCACATATCACACATGCGCACTACACATGTACCTACTTAGCTCCTCCCTCTGAAGGGCTCCTCTCTGTAAATTCCTCTCCATTTCTGAATACTCCCTTCCTTGGGACTCTGAGATGTAACTCTGTCTTGACACATTTCTGCCTCTTTTTGTGTCACCCTAACTACATGTCCATCATCCTTTGCCTGTACTTAAACTGTTGGTTCTTTGTGGGGATTTTTTTCAGGTGCCTCTCTCTATTTTCACATTCGGTACCTAGTCTATCTTAAATGCCAATCAAACAGCCAAGTACCCACCACTTCTCCTGAGTCTATTTGAAATATCTTAATGATTATAAATGAATGTGAAGTACCGCAGATCTTAACAATTATAACAAAACACCAGAGAGCCTCTGGCTCAGCAGGTGCAAAGCTGAGTTCCTTGTCTTCCATGTCAATGTGCCCTTCCTTCAGTCCTTCTTAATGAAAGACCCTCTTTCACCATCTCTCACCATCACCCCAAAGGTCTTTTCCTTGCTCCAGCTGGCTTCTATCACCAGCTGTGCATCCTGATAAAGCAGACAAACAGTAATTGCATTGGCTTTTCTTCGTTTTCTTGTCACAGCATGGTCTTAAATAGGTGTCTTGAAGTGAATCAAGATAAAGTTACCTGATTGCTTAAGTGGTATCAATGATAAAGCAGCGAGAGCAGAGAGGGAAGTCTCTCTTTCCCTCTCTTAGGGACATGAGGCTAATTATCCCTAAAGCAAAGCATGGGTGGGACATTGGCGGTTTTCCCCTGTTCAACTCCATTGACTGTAATTCATGGAAATTCCTTCTAAAGGTTACAAAGAAGGTCATGTGTCTCGATGTTGGGAGTTGAAAATGTTCACATTTGTCTCTTCTGGGAATTTCTTCAAGAAAAGTAGTGAGGTGGACTGCTCTAAGAGCTGTTAGGATAGCACTTACTGAGATTCTTTCACCATGCTTCTAGAACTTTCTTCAGATGCAGTAAAAATATAGAGAGTCCTCCCAGGAAGGCAAGACACAGAGGAGTTTAAGAGTCTAAGTGGAAAATTGGTGTGAATAATTCTCACTGTGTCTGAGTAGGCCTAAGAGAGAGCCTGACTGAGCAAAGCCTGGTGGTGAGATGCTCACATCAGGGAGGTACAGACACCCTTGTTCTTACATAGTGCATTAGAACTGACAGCTATGGCCATGTGTGGTTGTGCACACCTTGAATCCCCATACTCAGGAGGCAGAGGCAGGTCACATGTATTCCAGGCCAGCCTGGTCTATACAGCAAGTTCCAGGCCAGCCAGAGTGACAGTGAAACCATGACTCAACACACACAAACAAAATTGCTGACTCTGATATAAAGTCTGAACTTTGCCCAGAAGACCAAGATGTTGAAGGCAAACTGGAGGCACAATGTAATGCTAACACATTAAAATGTGGTCAAAAGCAAATTTAAATCAATAGTTATATACATTTCAATTGGCCTTGAAAGCTATAAATTTACAAACTCAAGTTCCACTTGCTCTCAGTATCTTACAAGGTCTCCAATTTGCAGTAAGACTCGTTAAGGAAGAGAATGGCTAAGCTGACTTTAACCTACCAGCTATGGGTGGATTAAGACTTCTGTTGGTCTTTTCTGTGTCAAACACACAGATTGCAAGCCCAGCACCACTTAGAGATCTTTGGCAACAGTTAACTCTGCAGCTCTCACACAATTGAGCCTGTATGATAATGAGTATTCAGAGACAGGTAATTCCAGGGGGGCACTCACCAACCTAAGACAGAATGCCTGTGTGGCCTGGACAGGTGTCTCCATGACGGGTAAGGTGAACTGCTGACATCCCATGCAACCTAAGTCAGAAGCTCATTTTTTAGTAAAATGGGGGGAGGGACCTGTAGGTCCTTGGCCCCCGTTTTGGGTAACTGGTGCCTTGCTTGCTGACCTTGACCTTGATATCCTCCCTATGCTAATTCCCTGCGAGATTCCACCCTCCTGAATGCTTAAGGGAAGCTCCTTGTCTGTGTATCCAGCATATTGGGCGTTAACTGCTTAGATACAAGATTGTAAAACATCAGGAGGAGGGGTGGGAATTTAACTCAATGGTAGAGCACTTGCCTAGCAAGCACAAGGCCCAGGGTTCGATCCCCAGCTCAAAAAAAAAACCCAACAACAACAACAAAAACAAAAAACAAAAAAAAAACAAAACAACAACAACAATAATAATAATAATAACATTAGAATCGAACTTCTGCCATCCAGGGTTCCACCATTGTGCTGTAAGCCTGTATTTAAGACCTCCTCCCTCCTTCAATAAATGGCATTTGACATTCAAAAAGAAAAAGAGGGGGTCAAGAACATGATGGGGAAACCCACAGAGACAGCTGACCGGTGCTAGTTGAAGCTCACTGACTCTAGACTGACAGCTCAGGAACCTGCATGGGACCGAACTAGGCCCACTGAATGTGGGTGACAGTTGTGTGGCTTGATCTGCTTGTGGGGTCCCTGGCAGAAGGACCAGGACTTATCCCAGGTGCATGAACTGGCTTTTTGGAGCCCATTCCCTGTGGTGGGATACCTTACTCAGCCTTGATATAATGGAGAGGGGCTAGGCTCTCCTTCAATTTGGTATGCCAGACTTTGTTGACTACCATGGGAGGCCTTACCCACTCTGAGCAGTGGATGAGGGTAGAGTGGGAGGGAGGTGAGGAGGCGGAAGAAAGGGAGGGATGGGGAACTGGGGTTGGCATATAAAATGGAAAACATTTTTAATAAACATATTTAATTAAAAAAAGAAAAAATGTGGTCAAAAGGCAAAAAGGCACTAAAAACAATGAACACAATATCAATGATGGCCAAGTAGAGAACGGGGAACACTTTACTAATTTAGAAATTTTCTCATTTTTGGAGTACTCTATTAGCATCTAGTTACTGATAGAGAGGGACTCAAATTGATAATTGACTTAATGTCTACTGATAGAAAGACCTACACATAGCTTTCCAAAGAAAATTCAAGCACCTTGGTGTCTTTTAACTACAAGTAACACACAAGGTGTTTAAAACACTCTGGGCTCACATTATTCCATTAAATTTAAACAGTACTTCTATTTGGAGAAGAAAATAGACCCCACCCCCACCCAGTTTCTCTCATTCAAATATTTTAGTCATATTTTCAAAAATATTTATTTAAATATATACAGCATACCAAGCATGACTACAGTTTAGTGGTAAAATACTTTTCTAGCATGTGTAAGCCCTGGACTCAATCTCCATCACCATAAAATATATATATGAATGAGGCAGGCATAGAGCAAAGCCAATGTGGAACCGGGAGTAGACAAGGTTTTCCTATGAGATATTGCCCATCTGTTTAAATACATTCTTGCCACCCCTTTACATGAACAGACTTGTAAAGCACCTTAGACTTCCCATTAGAGTCCTGGGGGAGGGGTGGCACACTTTCAGAGAAATACGCATGCACTCAATAAAAGGACCTCAGTACTGTCCCACCCTTTGTTTGGTGTGTGTGTTTATTGGTTTCCAGGAGCTTTTCTCATTTTTGCTACAGATCAACAAAATGCCTCACTGACTAAACATTACAATATCTAACTGAAAATTGAGTCAAAGAAAAGGTAATTAACACTGCTATGGTTGCTATATGAAGTGTCCCCCAAAGGATCCTGGGTTAAAGTCTAGATTCCCTGCTGACAGGTCTAGGAAAAGTGAATAGATCATGAACCTTCAAAAGCTGATGTCCTGGGAAAATGAATGAACAACATTAATTAATTAACGTTTAATTATTAATTAATTAATAACCTAAAGCTAATAAAAAAGAAAACACTAACATACAAAGAGTAAAACATGGGCTATCCCTGAAGATCCTCAATACATTAAAAAGATAAAGGCCTATCATAAGAAACTTCATCAATTAATTTATTAACCTAAGTTATATGGAAATATTCCTTAGAAAATGTGATTTTTCTCACCCTAGCACAAAAAGAAAATGTAAAATCTGAGTATCTGAAAATATTTTAAGACAATCAATTGAGACAATCTGAGCCATTTTACTATGAACTCTGCTGAGATTGTTAACAGAAACCATGATGCCCTCACTTAAACCCTCCCGGAAAATAGAAACACACACTTCCCTGTGAGCACTAAGGCCATCAAAGCTCTCCACCAAAAAAGTACATCACGGCCACATCTCTCCTGAACATAAACGCAAAAGAACTCAACAAAACTCAACCATATCGTCAGATCCAGAAAAATGTATTGAACAACTATAACACTTACTTTAAAAATTATGAAAACAGACACCAGTTGGAAGAACAGGATGCAGGCCACACCAGTTGGAGTAGTGGGTGAGTGACCTGCCTGCCAGCTAGATTTCCCCATTCTCTGGATTCTGTCTCCCCCACCAAAGACCCACTCCACAGCCCAAGGACTCTCACCTCATCATCCTACCCAAGGCCAGCCCTTCCCCCCAACTCCAGCAGATACCATTGGCTCAGGTACAGTCCACACCAGTCTGAAGAACAGGTGAGTGTTCTTACTAGCTGAGCTACACCACTTCCCAGATTCTGCTCCCCCAAGACCCATTCTGCTGCCCAAGCCCTACCACCTCATCACCAGCACCAATGATAGGCTTTGTCCCCAGCTCCAGCAGAATTCCTAACTGCTAGGATGCAGGCCACACCAGTTGAAGGAGCCAGTGAGTAAGTTCCCTGTCAGCTGGACTACCCCACTTCCTGGATTCAGTTTCCCCAAAACCCATTGTGCTGCCCAAGCCCTCTCACATCATCATCCTCTCCATGGCCAACTCTTCCCCTCAACTCCCATACTGACCATACCAGTTGGAAAAACATGTGCAGACCACAGCAGTGCACAACTCAACCATCAGAAGAGCAGAGACCTCCTACTGCACCAAAGGCCAAGCTAATCTCCAGAAAGCCAGCTTCCAACTTGGACAGAGACTCCCTGCTACATCAGAGGTCACACCAGCCACTAGAAATCCAAGACACACACAAAAAATAGAAGTCTAAAAAGGAAACAGAAACCAAAGAACAAAACACCCATCCAACAAAGACAAAGTCAGAAATCAGCACCTAGACCTACAATCATCCCCAAACCAGATGCCTAAACACCAGTGTAAGAACACAATCAACAATAGCCAGAGCAATATGGCACCACCAAACAGACCCCAGCTAACCTACAACAGCAAGGCCTGAATATTTCAAGACACCTGAAGCACAAGAAAATGACCTCAAAAACACTTTTATGAAGATAATAGAGGTCATTAAAGAGGAAATGAAAAACTGACCTAAAGAAATTGAAAGAAAGACAACCAAAAAAATGGAAATAATCAATAAATTCCTTAAAGAATGCTAAGAAAAAAACAACAAACAGGTAAAGGAAAAAATTGAAATAGAACAATAAAGAAAACACAAAATGAGGGAATTTTGGAAATGCAAAGTCTGGGTAAGCAAGCAAGAGCTTCAGATGCAAGCATCACCAACAGAATACAAGAGACGGAAGAGTGACTCTCAGCCGTTGAAGATATGATAGAAGAAATAGATTCATCAGTCAAAGAAAATATTAAACATAAAACTCCTCACATGAAACATCCAGCAAATCTGGGACACCATGAAAAGACAAAAACCTAAGAATAACAGGAATAGAAGGAGAAGAATCTCACCTCAAAAACTCAGGTAATATATTTAACAAAATCAGAAAAAAAATTTTCCCATCCTAAAGAAGGACATGCCTATTAAAGGTACAAGAGGCTTACAACACACCAGACTGGATCAGAAAAGAAAATCCCCATGTCACATAACAATCAAAACATAAAATATATAGAGCAAAGAAAGAATATTAAAAGCTGAAAGGGAAAAAGCCAAGTAACATATAAAGGCAGACTTATCAGAATCATACCTGACTTCTTAATACATACCCTAAAAGTGAGAAGGGCCTAGACAAATGTCTTGCAGACACTAAGACACCATAGATGCCAGCACAGACTACTATGCTCAGCAAAACTTTCAGTCACATAGATGGAGAAGACAAGATATTTCATGACAAAGTCAAATTTAAAAAATATCTGTCCACAAATTCAGATCTACAGAAGGTATTAGAAAGAAAGCTCCAACCCAAGGAAGTTAACTACATGCACAAAAAACATAGACAATAGATAATCTCACACCAGCAAAACTCAAAGAAGGGAAACACACATACACAGACACAGACACACACACACACACACACACACACACACACACACACACACACACTATCAACAACAACAAAAATAACAGAAATTAACAAGCACTAGTCGTTAACATCCTTCAATATCAATGGACTCAATTCTCCAATAAAAAGACAATGGATTAAAAACAAAACAAAACAAATGGGATCCATCTTCCTGCTGCATACAAGAAACACACCTCAACACCAAAGATAGGCATTACCCCTGAGTAAATGTTTGAAAAACATTTTTAAGCAAATAAAAAGCAAAATGCTATAGCTATCCTAATATCTAACAAAATAGACTTCAAACCAAAATTAATCAAAAGAGATGGAGAAGGACATTTCATAATCTTTAAGGAAAAATCCACTACAATGACATTCCAACTCTGAACATCTATGCCTCAATGCAAGGGCACCCACATTTGTTTTAAAAAAAATTACTAAAGCTTAAAGTCACACATTAGTAGTATGACCCCACTCTCACCAATGGACAGGTCATCCAGACAGAAACTAAATAAAAATAAGGGAACAGACATTATGATGCAAATGGACCTAACAGATATATATATATATATATAACATTTCACCCAAACACAAAAAAACATACCTTCTTCTCAGTAACTCATGGAACCTTCTCCAAAATTAACTATATGTCCAACCACAAAGCCAGTCTCAACAGATGCAGGAAAAATGGAAATAACCTCTTGTATTTTATCAAACCACCATGAATTAAAGGTGGATTTCAACAACAAAAGAAATTACAGAACGTCTACAAACCCACGGAAACTGAACAACTCTCTACTGAATTACCACTGGGTCAAGGAAGAAATAAAGAAAGAAATTAAAACTTCCTAGAATTCAATGGAAATAAATGCATAACACACCCAAACTTATGGGACACTATGAAAGTGGTACCAAGAGGAAAGTTCATAGCTCTAAGAGCCTGCATAAAGACTTTGGAGAAATATCACACTAGCCACTTAACATCACATCTGAAAGCTCTAGAACAAAAAGGAGCAAATTCACCCAAAAGGAATAGATTACAGGAAGTACTCAAACTGGGGGGTAAAATCAATAAAATAGAAACAAACAGAACAATACAAGGAATCAATGAAACAAAGATTTGGTTCTTTGAAAAAATCAACAGGATAGACAAACCCTTATCCAAACTAACTAAAAGGCAGAAAGAGAACATCCAAATTAACAAAATCAGAAACAAAAAGGCCATAATAACAGACACTGAGGAAATGAGGGAGTCATTAAGTCATACTTCAAAAATCCGTACTCCACAAAATTGAAAACTCTAAAAAAAAAAAAAAACGGACAAATTTCTAGATAGATACCACTTACCAAAATTAAATCAAGATCAGATAAATAATCTAAATATATCTGTAACTCTTAAGGAAATAGAAGCAGTAATTTAGTCTCTCAACCAAAAACAGTCCAGGGCCAGATTGTTTTAGCACAGAATTCTACCAGACTTTCAAAAAGAGCTAATACCAATACTCCTCAAATTATTCCACAAAATAGAAACAGAGGGAATAGCTAAATTCTTTCTATGAGGTCACAGTCACCCTGATACCCAACCACAGAGACACAGCAAAAAAAGAGAGCTACAGACCAATTTCCCTCATGAATATTGATGCAAAAATATTTAATTTAATATTGGCAAACCAAATCCAAGAACATATCAAAAAGATCATCCAACTATGATCAAGTGGGCTTCATCCCAGAGATGCAGGGATCGTTCAACATATGAAAATATGTCAATGCAATACACTATATAAACAAACTGAAAGAAAACAAAAAAAAAACCACATGATCATCTCATTAGATGCCAAAAAAGTCTTCAACTTTCAAAGAAGAACTAATATCAACACTTCTCAAATTATTCCATAAAATGGAAAGAAGGAACATTGCCAAATTCTTTTGAACACTGCTTCAAAATAAAAGTCTTAGAGAGATCAGGTATACAAAAGACATACATAAACATAATAAAAGCAACATACAGCAAGCCAACAGCCAACATCAAATTAAATGGAGAGAAACTCAAAACAATTCCACTAAAATCAGGAACAAAACAAGGCTGTCCACTCTCTCCATAACTTTCAATATAGTACTTGAAGTTTTAGCTAGAGTAATAAGACAACTGAAGAAGATCAAGAAGATACAAATTAGAAAGGAAGAAGTCAAAGTATCATTATTTGCAGATGATAAGATAGTATACATAAGTGACCCCAAAAATTCTACCAGGGAACTCCTAGAGCTGATAAACACCTTTAGTGAAGTTGGATACAATATTAACTAAAAAAAAAAATAATAAAAAAATAAAAAATCAGTAGCCCTCCTATATACAAATGTTGAATGGGCTGAGAAAGAAATCAGGGAAACATCACCCTTCATAATGGCTATGAATAATATAAAATATCTTGGGTAACTCTAACCAAGCAAGTGAAAGACCTGTATAGTATGTACTTCAAGTCTTTGAAGAAAGAAACTGGAGAAGATATCAGAAGATGGAAAGATCTCACATGCTCATGGGTCAGTACAATTAACATAGTAAAAATGGCCATCTTACTAAAAAACAATCTACAGATGCAGTCCCCAACAAAATCCCGACACAGGTCAGGTGGTGGTGGCACATGCCTTTAATCCCAGCACTCTGAAGGCAAAGCCAGGTGGATCTCTGTGAGTTGGAGACAAGCCTGATCTACAGAGCAAGATCCAGGACAGACACCAAAACTATATAGAGAAACCCTGTCTTGAAACACACACACACACACACACACACACACACACACACACACACACACACACACACACACACACACCACATAAATCCTGACACAATTACTTACAAACCTTAAAAGAACAATACTCAACTTCTTATGGGGGAAAAAAACAGGGTAGCTAAAACAATTCTGAACAATAAAAAAAACTTCTAGAGGTATCACCATCCCTGATTTCAAGCTCTACTACAGAGCTATAGTAATAAAAACCACATGGTATTGGCATAAAAACAGACATGTGAATCAATGGAATCAAATTGAAGACCCAAAGATAAATCCACACACCTATGGACACCTAATTTTCAACAAAGAAGTCAAAATTATACAATGGGGGGAAAAAGAAGGCATCTTCAACAAATGGTGCTGGCATAACTAGATGTTGGCATGTAGAAGAATGCAAATAGATCCATACTTATCACCCTGTACAAAACTTAAGTCTAAGTGGATCAAGGACCTCAACATAAATCCAGACACACTAACATTAATAGAAGAGAAAGTGGGAAAAAGCCTTGAACACACAGCACAGGAGACAACTTCCTGAATGTAACACCAGTAGCACAGACACTGAGAGCAACAATCAATAATTGGGACCTCCTGAAACTGAAAAGCTTCTGTAAGGCAAAGGATACCATCAGTAGGACAAAACAGCAGACTATAGGGTGGGAAAAGATCTTCACCAACCCCAAATCTGACAGAGGGCTGATTTCAAAAATGTATAAAGAAATCAAAAAGCTAGACATCAAAAACCAAATAATCCAGTTTTAAAATGGGATACAAGTATAAACAGAATTCTCAACAGAAAAATTTCAAATACCCAAGAAACACTTAAAGAAAATGTTCAACATCCTTGGCCATTAGGGAAATGTAAATCAAAATGACTCTGAGATTCTATCTTATACCTGTCAGAATGGCTAAGATCAAAAGCACAAATGACAGCTCGTGCTGGGGAGGATGTGGAGCAAAGGGAACACTCCTCCATTGCTGATGGAGTGCAAACTTGTACAGACACTTTGGAAATCAGTATGGCAGTTTCTCAGAAAATTGAGAATCAATCTACCTCAAGACCCAGCTATACCAATCTTAGGCATATACCCAAAGGATTGCTCAACCATATCCCAAGGACACTTGCTCAACTATGTTCATAACAGCATTATTATAATAGTCAGAACCTGAAACCAACCTGGGTACCCCTGAACCAAAGAATGGATAAAGAACATGTGATATATTTACACAATGGAGTATTATTCAGTAGTTAAAAACTATGACATTGGGAAATTTGCAGGCAAATGGATGGAACTAGAAAAAAAAATCATCCTGAGTGAGGTAACCCAGACCCAGAAAGACAAGCATGGTATGTACCCACTCATAAGTGGATATTAACTGTAAAGTAAAGGATAACCAGGCTACAATCCACAGACCCAGAGAGGCTTGGTAACAAGGAGGGTTCAAGGTGGGGGATACTCACATATCCCAGGAAGGAGAAATAAAGAGATTTTGTGGGTGGACTGAGGACAGGTAGGGATGGGAACATGAGGAATCAGGTTGGGGAAGGGGATGGAGGAGGAGCATACTGAATGAGACAACTGGAAAGGAGGCATATTTGGGGGCGAATAGAAACCTGGTACAAGTGAAAACCCCCAGGAATCTACAAAGGATGACCCCAGATAACTCTTCTAGCAATAGGAGATAGATACATAGCCTGAATTGGCCATCTCCTGTGACAGACAAGACTTCCAGGGAGGGATTGGAACACCATACCAACCCAGCCACATTAACCTTCAATCTACAATCTGTCCTGCCTATGGGATGTGCTGGGGTAAGGGTGTTGGAGAGATTGAGGGAGTGGCCAACCAATGACTGGTCCAGCCTGAGATCCATGCCACAAGACTAAGCCCACCCCTGACCCTGCCTGGAGTACGAGGACCCAGAGGCTGGATGTCCCATCAACCTAGGGTAGAACCAAACACAACTGGAGAAAAAAATGTCAACATAATGATGCCTAACAATATTCTGCTATACACATAGATTGGTGTCTACCCCAATTGTCATCAGAGAGGCTTCATCCAGCAACTGATGGAAACAGACACAGAGATCCACAGCCAAACATCAGGCCTAAATCAGAGAATCCTATTGAAGAGAGGGAGGAAGGATTGTAGGAGCCAGAGGAGTTAAGGACATCACAAGAAAACTCACATAATCAACTAACCTGGATTCATAGGACTTCACAGAATCTGAACCAACAACCAGAGAGCCTGCATGGGACTGACCTAGGCCCTCTGCATATATGGGACAGTTGTGTAGCTTGATCTTCCTGTGGGACTCCTAACAGTGGGAGCAGGGGCTGTCTCTAACTCATTTGCTGGCCTTTGGAACCCTACTCCTCATGCTGAGTCACCATGCCCAGCCTTAATAAAAGGTGAGGTGCTTAGTCTTACTGCAACTTGATATGCCATGTTTTGTTGATATCCATGGGAGGCCTCCCCTTTTCTAAACAGAAGCAGAGGAGGAGTGGATGGGGTGGGCAGAAAGGAAATGTAGGGGAGAGACTGAGAGGAGAGATGGGAAACTGCAGTTAGGATGTAAAATATAGAAATAAATTTAAAATTTAAAAAACATAAAAACAAAAATCCTTGTCAAGAAACTAAGAAAATATCTTGAATTTCATTTTTTAAGGCATCTGTGAGGGCTGGCAAGATAGTTCAGCACCTGAGAGAGTACATACTGCTCTGACAGAGGATCGGAATCAACTCCCAACACCCCACATGATGACCTGTAACTGTCTAACTCCAGCTCCAGGGGTTCTGATGCCATCTGGCCCCCTTGGACATCTGCACTGATGCATGCACATACCCACACACAAACACATATGCATACATACAATTAAATCTTTGGTTTTTTTTTAAATCTATTACAATATCTACAACTTATGGTACAAAGCAAAAATCTTCTATCCACAAATATATATCTATGTATACACTTATCCAATAGCTGGATTTTTCCGTCATTGACAAAGGGGTTTCTACCCAGGACCAGGCAACACCTGGCATATGCTACTCTGCCCTACAGACCCTTATATCTGGGAATGGAAACCATCGAAAACCAAAGCTCACTGAGTGTCAAGATGGGTGGGTTCCCAGCTGTTACCTGCAAAGTCAAGGTACATAGCTCAAGCTCTGATGAGAACGGCATAGCAGTGAGATTCAGTCTTACTACTGTGATGACAGAGGTGTCGAGTGGCCATTGCACATTGTCACCTCCACCTGAAATCACAGCATCCCCAGGAAGCCTTCAGATCCTAAAACTAAGACCCCATACAACACACCTCCTTGAAAATGCTGACTAAGTCATTCTCCCACAGACAAAATTAAAAGGACAGGGGATAGCAGAGACACAGCTCAGCAGCAAAGTGCCAGCCGAGCATGCTCAAGGCCCCAGGCTGGAGCCCCTCATGTCTCCCTTTCGTAGACCCTGCCTTTACCCAGAACCACTATCCCTACTTCACTAATCTCAGGCATGCACAGTTCATGTTCTACTATGGTCTGTCTGAAAATCCACGCTACATTTTGATAGGTTTATTAACAGACAACATCTTATTTCCAATGGGATACAACAAGGATGTTCCCTCTTCAATGAGGCTGTTGTGGATCCTCCTACTAGAAAAAATAACAAACCAAATTGTCCTCTGTAAACCAATGCCAGTTTTATAAACAGATTAGCAGTGAGCTTCCAGTTTTTCTCCCTAGATGTTGTCAAACAGATACATGATTCAGTTACTTAAAACTAAAGCTATTGTTTAAAAAAAAAAGAAAAGAAAAGAAAAAAAAAAGCTGTCCCTGACGACTCCATGCATGTTGCTTGTTCCTTTATATCTTGCAACTAACCTAAGCCATAACTGCCTTATTTCGTGTGTTTTAAATGTGTTAGGTGGTTAGTTGGTTGGGTAATTGGTCAGTTGGGTGATTGTTTAGTTGGGTGGTTTTCTTGGGACAAAAAGTCATTGAACCAAACTCTGTGAGTTGGAACTTTGGGCTTAGATCATCTGTGTCTTTGTATATTAGACCAAATCCTAAAGTATCTCTTGAGGAACATTTATTCAATCTTCCAGTCACCTCTGATGGCAATTGAGTGGTCCCTCCATAACTTCAGTTCCAGGAGATCTCATGCCCTCTTCTGACTATTGAGGTGTACTGCATGCACACAATATACAGACATACATGCAGCAAAACACCCACAAACATAAATAAAAATAAATAAATCCTACAAATGAGGATAGGAGAGAAGTGAAACTTACTGTAATCATCTACCCTGGAAGAAGTGTGTGTGTGTGTGTGTGTGTGTGTGTGTGTGTGTGTGTGTGTGTGTGTGTGACAGAGAGAGAGAGAGAGAGAGAGAGAGAGAGAGAGAGAGAGAGAGAGAGAGAGAATTCTCATCTCAGTATTCAATGTAAAAAAGAACATAAGAATATTTCATTCCTTTGCCTATGCCCGTATTTTTCTGTTCTGTGGAAAATACAGAAAATATTTGAGTGTTACTTTTTCAAGCTGAGATCCATCAAAAAGAGGACCTCTAAACAACAATCCATAAACGTGTTCTTATACCCACAAATTAGTGTGGTCTTCTCCCCTCAACAAGGAAACTTCTCTTTGCAACAGATGGAGACCACTACAGAAAACCACAGCCAGTCAAAATATAGCACTATAGAGCCCAGTCCCCAAGTATGCATTGACAAAACACTCCTGCACCTAAGGCTCAGTGAGCACTGTGGAAGAGGGGCAGGAAGATTGTGAGAGTCAGTGGATTAGGAGTTTTCTGTGACACTGTGTCTCCTAGTAAAAGCATCACAACATGAGTGCCCAAATGTGAGCTGAATAAAGATGGCGCCAATGGACACGCCAAAGTGGACAGGGGAAAGCCCGTGAAGCCTTAATAATGCACAAAGAATTATAGGCAACTGAGGAAAGCTGAGAGTGGGAGAGGGGCCTTCCCCAGCGAAGAGCACACTGATTGGTTGACTGGTGCTGAAAGGTCAGCCCTGAGAGCACACATACAAGTAATATTATTCAGACTTGACAAGTTACATTTAAGAGCATGTATGTACACACAAATGCAGACAGTAACAATTCATGAGAACAAAGGGGCCACGGGTTTGAAGAGAGAAGGGTGAGACATACAGAAGGCTTTAGAGGGAGAGGAAAGAAGGAAGAAATGTAATTAAATTGTATTCTCAAAAATTCCTCTTAAAAATTAAAAAAAGAATACCTCTAATCATGCTGCTCTTCCAGAGGACCTGAGTTTGGTTCCCAGTACCATATCAAGCAGCTCACAACCACCTGTAACTCCAGCTCCAAGGGATCCTACACCCTCTCTGGTTTTTGCAGGGAACTGGCATACACTCACACAGACAAGCGCACCAAAAAGCTTGAACTGTTTGGGAGGCATCCAGGCTGTGGGACCTGGACCTGTCTTTAGTGCATGAGCTGGCTGTTTGGAACCTGGGGCTTACACAGGGACACTTGGCTCAGCCTGGAAGGAGGGGACTGGACCTGCCTGTACTGAATCCACCAGGTTTAAATGAATCCCCAGGGGAGTCTTGGCCCTGGAGGAGATGGGAATGGAGGGGAGGAGCTGGGGGGAAGGTGGGGATGGGGGCAGGAGGGGGAGGACAGGGGAACCCATGGCTGATGTGTAAAATTAAAACACAAATATAATAAATTTTAAAAAAGAAAAAAAAAGAAAAGAAAGATGAAGTACCAGGACACTCCTCAATGCAGTGAAACCTCCAAATCATTGTAATGAAGTAAAAGCGACCAGTCACATGAGACCAGCTGGTTTCATCATTTTGTATGAATTGTCCTAAGCAGGGAAAGCTATGGAGATAAAAACAGAGTTAGTGGCTGCTGTGGTCTGGGAAATTGGGGCACTAGGGGTGACAGATAAGAAGAATGGGAACTTTGGACTAATTAAAGTGTTCTAAAATTAACAGTGATGGCTGCATAGCTTTGAACATCCTAGAAGCCATTGAACTGCATATGTTATGCGGATTTCCTGTGCAGTGTTTGAATGGCATCTCAACAAATATATTTTAAAATTCTGCTTATGGGGCAGGAGAGATGGCTCAGTGGTTAAGAGTACTCACTGCTCTTGCAAAGGAGCCAGGTTTGGTTCTCAGCACCCACACAGTAGCTCACATCTGCCTGCCACTCCAGTTTCAGGGGATCTGACACCATCTTCTGGCTTCAATGGACACCAGACACATTCACATGGTACATATATATGTACACATGGAGGCAAACACTTGTAATAAACAAATCTTTGGAAGAACAACATAAAAAATTATTCTTTTGTTTTATGTTCTGCTTACCACAAAAATACAAACACTGCAAATTCTTACTCATATATTGAAACTGGAAACACTTGATCATATGAAAGAAAACAAGTTGGAAAGGTTCAGTGAGAAAGGGAGATTGGGAAAGCCAGTGAACTATTCTAAACTTCCAATCAGAGACAAGAAACAAGTCCTCGTGGTGCTCAGCACATGAAGGTTACTATACTTTAAACAACTTCTTAGGCTGAGTGGGCATAATGGTGTATACTTGTAATCCCAGCACCTAGGAGGCTGAAACAGGAGGATTGGGAACTCAAGAGCTAGTTTGAGCTATCTAGCAAGCTCCCAGGCAACCTGAACCACATAGTACACCATGTCTCAAGAATATTATTGTGTATTTCATAGTATCTAGAAGAAAGGACTTTGATTGTCCCTGCCACAAAGAAATGACAAATGTCTGAGGTATTCAATAAGCTAATTACTGATCCTGATTTGGTCACTATGTCCCACAAAGTGTCACAGTACCCCAGGAATGTGTACACTTGTTACAGGCTGATTGAATGTAAATAGTAATTCCACTTACTCTGGTTTAACCTAGTCTCTGAAGCGATCCTTCTCCCTCATGCCAAAGCCCCCATTCCATGGTATTTTTACCATATGTGGGCCTTGAAACACGTATTTGGAGGTGGACAGAGGGCTGAGTCAGACCAAACATCAACGCCTTTTTGATTAGTGCCTCTGTTCACCAAGAAGACGTTTCTCTTGTCTGTCTCATAGGCAATTTTCTGCACAGATATAGAGTTAAGCATAAGCCTTTAAAACGTACTAATTATTTCCCCTCCAGAAAGGTCTTATGCATTTGTCTATAGTACTTCTACTTTGGTTGCTGTTGAAATTGGGTTTTCATATTGCACAGTAGATTTTTCATTGTGTATTCTGTGGGAACATCTGAATTGAATCATTTTTGTGTGTTTATCATGTACCTAGAAAGCAAAATACTTAGAGACTTGGTTTCTTCAACCAATAATGGCACTCTTGTTTCTTCCTACCAAATTCACAAAGCTCCTACTTCGTCTTCTTGTTTTACTGTTTAGGTGAAATTTCAATTTCTGTGTTGAAAGAAGTCATAATGTGGAAAATATTACTGTAGTCTTGTCTCTGCAGAGACTGCCTGCCCTTTTATATTACATTTGCTATGTTGTTTTGTACATAATTTTTTCTATTTCTGATGTGCTAAGCATTCCTTATGGACACTGAATGTGCTAACTCCACTTTTCTTAATTCTCTCGAGATAGAAACGTATTGTTGATACATATGCTATATACATTTAAAAGAAGACATTTAGGGAAGCCAATTCATGCTCTCTCTCCTATTACCACATATAATCTGCCACCACCACCCCAAAATCACTCTATGAACTTGTCTTAGTTAGGGTGACTACTGCTGTGATGTACCCTAACTCACCATCTTCTGGGCTCCTCCAAGGGGCTTGGGCCGCTTCTCCAGCTCTGCCCTCTGCAACACACACGGCTTGTCTCCCAGGCTCTGGCTGGCTCCACTGCTGCTGCTGTTCCTGGTGGTCTTCCCATGGTACCGGCATCTCCAAAATGCTGGGGTCTTCTGCTGCAACTGGGCTGCATTTTCACCAATAGCCTCCTCTCCTGGGCTGTCTCCATGGTGTCAAGCCTCAGCTCCTCTCCATGGCTCTTTCATGCCTTCAAAATCAGTACCACCTAGGAGACTCTTACACATCTCCAAGTTCAGCTGCCAGCACAAAGTCCAACCTTGGCTGCCTCTGGAACCCAGCCCATGTGCTGACCTGGAACACTTCCCAGAAGATTTCCTCTCAATGATGTTGGTCTTTTTTTCATCACAGCTGATTCTTCAGGCCCAACTAATCAGCATCCATTATCTGAGCAATGTTAAGGTTTTTCCTCTAGTGGTTCTGGTCTCTTGTTAATCACAGCCAGTTCTTCAGCTCCAGCTGACCAGACACCACAGATTTTTTCACACAAATGGCCTGGTAAAGTCTTTGCTTCCTTCTGAAATTTCACAAGCTAGGCCACATTGCTCTGAACATTATCTTCCAAGCTCCTACAGCACAGCCCACTGAGCTCTCAACACTCAATGACTTTTCTAGCCCAAAGTTCCAAAGTCCTTCCATAATAATCCTCAAAACAACACAGTCAGATCTGTCACTCCATTATCCTGGTACCAATTTCTGTCTTAGTTTGGGGAGGAAAGAGTTTATTTGGCTTACACTTCCACATCTTAGTCCATCATTGAATGAAGTCAAGGGCAGGAACTCAAGCAGGGCAGGAACCTAGAGGCAGGAGCTGATGTAAGGGCCATGGAAGGGAACTGCTTACTGGCTTGTCCCCTAGGTTTGCTCAGTCTGCTTTCTTACAGAACCACCAGCTCAAAGGTGGCACCACCCACAATGGGCTGGGCCCTCATCCGTCAATCACTAATTAAGAAAATGCCCTACAGGCCTGCCTACAACCCGCTCTTATGAAGGCATTTTCTCAATTGAAAGTTCCCTTCTCTCAGATGACTTTAGCTTGTGTCAAGATGACAGAAGACTAGCTGGCACCTCAGTCTTCTGTGGTCCAAGTCTGACCCTTTTCTGTGACCTCCGCGGCCACCTCCTGGTTGTCAGAGACCCACAAAAACTGCTGGTGAGCAGGCTGAGCTCTGCACCTAAGCATCAGTGACTGGCCAGTCAGTCCCCCACCCTATACCCCAGCTTCTCTGAGGACCCAGTCCCCTAAAACCTAATTGCTATACTAACTCCTGTAATAGGCTAACATCCCTCTCCCTCTTTTTCTCTTTCTCTGTCTCCTCTCTGCCCATTCCTTCCTCCTTAGTCTTCCTGACTCTTCCCAAGAGTTCCTCAGTTGATCACACACACACACACACACACACACACACACACACACACACACACACACACCATACCACACATGCTAAGTTTAAGTTCCTGGCTAATTGCTCACAGGCAGTGAACCCTTTCTTCTCAGTCCCCAGATGAGATGGTTTAGAAAATATGAGCATTCTCCCTTCTCAAAAGGAAGGGGGGAGGGACCTATCATAATATTTCACAGCCCAGATGAAAGGCCTCAGCTAGTGGGTAAAGCAGGGAAGTCATGAATTGCAAATGACAAATGCCTGGTATTTCTCCTGATGCTGAAGCAATCTCAAGATGCTAAAAGAATGTGTGGGTAGAGAGCCACAAAGACGCTGGCCTGGAGGCCTCTGAGCTTTCCTTTTCACTCACTGACATCTATTTTACAGAAAATTCACTTTTCAATACCTGAGCTTCCAGCCACAGACAGTGAAATCTGAATTGAGACACAGGTACTCATTGACTCTGTTCTAAGTGGGCACATCATATAAGCTTGAAGAGCATTGGAAGGAGCCAGTTCGCTTCTAAAGTCAACTGTTTGACAATAAGACTACAAGATTTATGTATGTCTGGGTCTGTGCTCCTACCATAGTCGGGGTCTGTGTTGATGTCCATGGCCTCTGTTGCCACCAAAGGCTACAAAGATGCCCAGGTTCTAGGCCTCCACCTATGGCCATGTTGATATCCAAGGGCCACGCTACTGCTGGGGCCATACAGATTTGAGTGCCCTGCACTACCCCCTGGGACCATGGTAACATTCAGTGCCAAGCTGCTGCTGAGAGCTATGACTGGGTCCATGGCCTTACTGCAACCAGGGTCTTTGTTGATGTCCATGGCTCCTGTTACCACTGATGCCTGAGATCTGAGGCCATGTTGGTACCCAAAGGTCATGCTGCCACGAGGGCCATACAGATAGGGGTGGCCTGTACTGCCACTCAGACATGAACTGTGGCCAGGAGCCATATCTGGGTCTGTGGCTCTACCACAGCCAGGCTCTCTGTTGATGTCTGTAGCTCCTGTTACCAAGGAAGGCCATGCAACTGCCTGGTGTCTGGGGCCATGTTGGAGTCCTGGGACCACACTGCTGCTGGGCCCATGAGGATCTGAGAGGCCTGCATGGCTGTTCAGGCCCAAGGTGACATCAGGCCTAAGCTGCTGATGCTGACCATGTCTGGGTCTGTGGTCCTGCTGCAGCTGAAGTCTGTGTTGATATCCATTGCCATGTTACCACAGGGGCCTATGCGAACCATGTTGTACCATGTATGAGGGCTGAGCCCAGCTGGCCCTGGTCCTCACTGGCCTGTGAGAGTCACCCCCACACATACCAGAGAGCTGGCCCCTCCCAGAGGTGGTCCTGGGATAGTGGACGATGACCTGGGCACAGGAGAGCTGGTCCCACATCTCAGAGGAAAGTTGCTCCCCCACAAACATTTGGGAGGGCTGGCCCCACCCCTCACCTAAGTGGGGATGGTCCCAGAAGCCAAGTTTGACTAGCTCATCTACCACCTAGGCATACATTCAGGACTTTGAGTTGGCACTCCCCAGCATCTACCCCATCTATGACCTGCTGGGGTGTGTGAAGAGCCTGGTCCTACAGAATCCTAGCCACAGGATCTCCATGACTCAGGGCAACAGCAGGATATCTGAGAGGAATATCAGTGGTGAGGGTCTAATATTGATGGTGTACCAGAAGCCAGAGGCCTTGAACCTGACCAACAACTTATTACACAATGAAGATCTGCAAGTGAAGCTGTCTGGACAGAAGGATATGCTGCATGACACACAGCACCTCCCAGTCCCACCAAGAGGAGTGAAGAGGCCACAGAGGGAAAGACGAGAAACAAAGTATTGTTGTTTGCTTTTTTGTTTGGTTGGTTTTTCTTTCATTTGTTTTAATTAACATTCTTATCGGTATTTTTTATTTTTAGTTTTCCTTTGGGGGTACCCTACATTAGTGAAGGGTAGATATGGGGGTACTGGGAAATGAGTGGGATTGGGGTGCATGGTGTGAAACTCCCACCATGAAAAATGTGTGTTTCAAAAAGACTAGAGATTTGTGAGAGTGAGCTGGGGAGACGAGATGAAATGAGGACCCAAATTTCCATCAGCAGGCATGTGTTAGCAAAGTCACCCTGTCATTGTGGGGCCAGTTTTGAGTTCTCTCCTCAAAGACCACAGCACATCCGACTACTTCCTACCATCTCCACTGCCATAGCCTCAACCCAGCTACCACCGAACCTCACTTGAGGATGGAGCAGCCAACTGGCTGGGCCAGGCATCCTTCTTTGTCCACAGCATGGGTTGTGTGGCTTGCCCAAAATGTTTCTTTTACCAAAGCTGCTTGGGGCGGGGCATTAACTGGGGAGAGTGCTGGCCCCATAAGCATGGGGACTGAGATCAAATCACTAGCACACACATAAAATATCAGATGTGGCGGTGTGATCCCAGAGCAAGATAAATGGAGACAGGAGGATTCTTGGGGCTTGGACCAGACTCCCTTGCCAATCAGTGAACTTCAAGTCCAGTGAGAGGCTGTGTCTCAAAAATAAGATAGAGAAAGGTTTGAGAAGGATGGTAGATGTCACATCTGGTCTCACATTCACACACACACACACACACACACACACACACACACACACACACACACACCACATAAGCGTAGAGATGAAAACAGAACTCAAAGCTGTACCATGCTTGATTTCCCTCTCGGAGAGATTCTGCTTCCTTTGTGTTTAATCCAAGGGCCCTCAAATGTGTCCATCTGAGAAGTGGCCAGAGTGCCAGAGCCAACAGGTCCTAAAACAACCCAGTCACCCAGGCAGCACATTCATGTGACCATAACTTGACATCTGCACCAGGACGCTACTGACTTTTAAGGACATGAGATCACAGATGATCAGATTCACCCATTATTTTTAAATATCAAAGAACTGGCCAGAGGAAAAAGAAGGTCTAGATATTTTTAAGTTAAATCTTTCATATTCATATTTTCAAAGGTAAGATGAGTTTTATCTACCTTGTAAACAGTTTGAACACACATCCCGTACTGCTGACTTTCAAAACAAACGTCTATGTATTTGACCCACTCGTGTGGAACTGCTCAGTTACATAAGCAAAGGGAAGAACCAGGGTTTGCTCATGTGTTTGCTTGTTCCGCATGCAAATCACTGAACTCCAGCTCATCAGGGAAAACCCCTGCCTGGAACCATATTTACGGAAGTATAGAAGGATGATGAGACCCTCCACTTCCTGTATTAGTAATAGCCCTCCACTGGGCATATGGCTCAGGTGTAGCATGCTTGCCTAGTATGCATGACGCTCAGGGTTCAATACCCAGTACTTGAGCATGGGAAGTATCTATCATGGGGATGGCTGTAGCTCTGAGGTAGAGTGCTCACATGAACAGCCCTGTATTGTGATACTGTGAGTAGTATAAGGCCAAGGCAGCAACACCACCTTGTAAGATGTATGTTGGGAATATGAGATCTCAAGCCCGATCCCAGAGCCACGTAACCACAGTCTCCTTTTTGACGTGGTCACTGGTGGCCGTGTGCACATTATACTGATAAAGGTGCCATCTTTGGGACTGGGATCTTATTCTTCTTGTCATTAATGTCTGTATTTTGTTTTAGAGAAAATTTTAATACAAATCCATAGCTGGGAGCTTAAGAGAGAGAGAGAAAGGCCATGCCATTTGAGCTTGGCATGGAGGTCAGCCATGTGACAGGGAGAGGAGCCTTACGGGAAAAGAGGAAAACTTCAGCGTACCAGAGAAAGCATACTTGGGCTCTGGCCAGCATCTGAAAAGAAAGATAAACAAAAAGATAAAGGAAAACTGGGGCCTTTCTAAGTCAAGACCCAAGCGGAGCCTCACAGGAGTCATAGGGACTGCCAAGGCCATTGGTTTGAAATGCTCTGCAGCCACTTCTAGAAAGAAGTAAGATCTGCATTAGAATATGGAGATTTTTAAATTGTTCCCAGACCAAGCTCAGAGTGGTGTATCTGAAGGGCTCATAGCGACAGTCTGACAGTTTTGATGCCTTTCAAACCTTCAGAGGTTTAGGGGCCAGGTGGGGCAGCTCGGTCAATAAAGTTCTTGCTTTGCAAGCACAAGGACCTAAGTCTAATCTCCAGAGTCCATGGAAAGGATGCCAGGCATGATGGTCTGTGTCTGTATTAGCACTGG
The DNA here is from genome assembly GCF_903995425.1 of Onychomys torridus. Classification (NCBI taxonomy): domain Eukaryota; kingdom Metazoa; phylum Chordata; class Mammalia; order Rodentia; family Cricetidae; genus Onychomys; species Onychomys torridus. The sequence continues at coordinate 77,783,555 of NC_050444.1, read as the reverse complement.
AAGCAGCAGGAGGGAACGTGGGGCTTGCTGGCCAGTTTAGTCTAACTGGCATGCTCTAGGCCAATGAGAGACCCTGTATTGCAGGAAGTGGACAGCCTTCCAAAGAGGGCACCTGAGGCTGAGCACTGGCCTCCGTGTGTGCAGAAGTGTGTATAATACACACACACACACACACACACACACACACACACACACACACACACACACACCATGGTTCAGGGGCTTTAAATGTGGTCTCAAAAACTAATTACATTTTCTGTGTGCCCAGAAAATCCCTACCTCCATTTTCCTGCTTTATTTTATTTTATTCCATTTGCCTTTATTTTCTTTGTTTTCAGTGATTCCAGTTTGTACTGTCATCTGAAAAACCAAGTTTCTGGTTCCTCAAGGGGGCAGGCATTCTCTACTTCCCACAGTGAGAGAAGCATCACAGAGGAAGTCCCAGTATAGGAAAAATAGTGGATTGTTAAGTTCATTTTTCAAATTCTGTTTACTGTTGTCTGAAATACTTCTTTAGGAACTAGGATTAAGCTGCTGTAGGACAACTCACAAAGATACTAAGCACAGAGGTTTTACGATAAATTCACCTCAGGGGCTAAGCAAGAGCTTGACTTTAAGCATCTCAGTCTCTCAGCATCCCTAGACTTCCCAAACTCAGCTTGGCTCCTGTACCCCCGTGCCTTCTGACAGTATCCCATCACTTGTTCTCTCTCAGCAGAACACATAGTATTCTTACTATGACCACTTAGCCATATGTGTTTGTTCCTTCTTTGAATGTGGAGGCAGGGATGGTATCGTCTTTATGTTTGTATCATGGGTACCAGCACAGTGCTCAGCACGCACTAGGTCTTAATGGGGATGGGTTGAAGGAGTGATGAACACAACAGAGACATGGAAGTTCTGAAAGCAGGACAGGCAGTCTGAATAACTTATTTTCCAAGTAGAAAATACTATATAAAACAGATGGAAAAATAATACTCTTAATTTATAGCCCCTTTATTCATAACTTATGAAAATAATTCTCGGTTAGACTACATTTTATGTTTTAGGACTGTAGCAGTTTGAAAGAAAATGGCCCCCAAAGGGAGTGGCACTAATGGGAGGTGTGGCCTTGTTGGAGGAAGTGTGTCACTGTGGGGGTGGGCTTTAAGGTCTCCTATGCTCAAGGCACATCCAGTGAAACAGAGTACTTCCTGTTGCCTGCAGGTCAAGGTGTAAGAACTCTCAGCTCTCTCTCCAGAACCATGACTGCCTTGCTTCCCACCATGACAATAATGGACTAAACTTTTGAACTATAATCAAACCACCCAATTGAATGTTTCCTTCAGAAGAGTTGTTATGGTCATGGTAACTCTTCACAGCAACAGGAACTCTAAGACAAAGACTATCTTTGAAAAAGAGGATTAAACAAAATAAATCTAGGCATAGTCACACACAATCTTACCACTGAGGAGACAAAGGTAGGAAAGTGTCAAGTTTGAGACTAACATAGGCTATGTAGCAAAAGCTTGTCTAAAAAATAATAATAATTTTTAAAAGGAAAAAAATTAAAGAAGATAACTGATCTGGCACCAAATTATAGAACATTCATTTACATACTATGCCTAGGTAATTTATCTTTATGTTTAGACAGTAGGTCAAACACTATAAAGGTGAACTTGGGCAAACAGAATTTTAACTAGGGTGGTCCCTTCCTATAAAGAAATGAAGTATCTCTTTAAATAAAATAAGAGTCTAAGCCTTATCATAGCTGAAAGTAGTTTTTCCTCTGAGGAATCGAGCAGGGTGAACTTTTTTATCTTAAGTCATAAGAAAAAATGCTCATTTCAACAGGAAGCAGAGTGTTTTTGGAATCTTCTGGAATTGGAGCTTCTTCACGGCTGTGAGTGCTCACAACAGTGCTCAAGATTTCTGTCCTGTTTCATAGCCTGGAGATTCAACCATCAGAATGCATTCATAAACAACCTTGGCTAGTTCCATCCCATGCTGTGAACTGTATTTCTGGAAGGCATCAAATCTTCTGTGTTTCACACATTTTTGTTGAGGATCTCAGCTAGAACTAGAGGGTCTCCTCACACTGGGAGGTTGAGGCAAGCTTCAGGAAAAGGCTGTTTACAAGAGCAAGGGCAGGGAAACCCTTGGGGACAGGGAGACAGCCAAGAGATAGCCAAATGGTGAGGTAGCTATGGCCACACCTACCTGCAGAGGGGTACAGGAAGGAGACAGAGGACATAAGCTGTTGTAGAGGCCGGAGCACGGGCCTGCCCATCCCCCTGCAGGAAGGGAGGCTCTTCGGGGAGGACTCCCACCTCACTCTTCTTTACTGTGACTCCCTGATAGTGTCATCCACTGATAGACCCAAGGGCAAGATGGCTGAATACACAGAAGTCAGATTCATAGGGTATCATGGTGTAATGAATGGTGCAGAGCATGGACTTGAAGTGTGAGGTGGAGAGTACCTACCATGAACACTCTTTCCAGATTCTTCTATTGCCAAGAATTTTCCATTTCACTCATGAACTATTTTGTCATACAGAGTCCTAAAAATGTATAATAACAGTGAATTCACCAGTAAAAACAGTACTTGATAGCTCTGAATATTATTTCATAAGAATGCAAGATTCATGACAAATTTTATCAAAAGTATTGCAAAGACTATTTTTCTTTTTATCTCCCCAGAACTTGCAAAGAGGAACTAAGGAGTGGAAAATTTAAAAAGTCACATCTCCCATGAAATAAGAGTTGAGATTTGAAATTACAGGCTATGAAATCATCTGCCAAAAGAATGTCTGTTTACCCAACAGACAAATCTAAAGGATAATACTTTTTTTCTAAAGACCCCAACCAGTGTTTAAACTTCCTTCCCAGTAAAGAGAGAATTCAGGGAAGCATGCAGTTGGGTGGTGAGGAGGCACATGGCCAAGCATGTCTGTGTTGTCTGTGTGGGGTGGCTGGTTCAGAGTAGTGGTGAGCACGGCTGCCTGCGGGACTGTGCTAACCACCATCTTTGTAACTTGAAGCTTAACACAAATGAAACATCCAGAGGCAAGGGATGCAGAAAACAAAGGAATCCCTGTGGACCTGGTTGATGACCTTCCCTACCTCAACTCACAGATGCTGTGATAGTTTCTCTCCATGCCAACTGAGTAGGACTTAAAGTCCCTACAGAAACACACCTCTCGTATGTCTATGAGGGTGTGTCCAGAAAAGTTTAACTGAGAATGGAAGATCCACACTGAATATGGAGGACACCATCCCATGGGCTGGGGTCCTGTGGTGCTTTGGATGAAAATGACCTCCCATTGGAGGGTGGAGCTAGAAGGACTTCTGGGGCTTGGCAGCTTTTGGTCTAGCTTAGAAAATGCAAGCCCAGGTTTCAGGAGAGACCCTGCCTCAAAGGAATAGATGCAGAGCAGGATAGAGAAGGGCATTCTGGCCTTTGCACATATGCTCAAGAGTATTCTCACACATCACACGTGCATACATTCACACACACATAAATAAATACTAAATAAATAAATAAATAAATACATCTTTAGACAAGAATCAGAAAGGAGTTCCAAGTGAGCTGTCAGAGTCAGGAAAAGAGCTGAGGATAACAATGAAAGCACCACAAATGTGAAAACCACATCAGAACAGCAAAGAACAAAGGATGCCTTACAGAGTGAAAGTGCCCGTTATCCGTCGACTTCCCAGTGTAATAAAGCCTTAGGGACAAATCAGGCAAAGAACTAGCTACGGGCAGTGTGACAGTGAGGTCCCCTACAGAAGGAAACAGAGCAAGCAGATCTTTGTATGTTGAAGGCATGAAGAAAGTATTCCACAAATAGAAACCATCAAAGATATTGCCACACACCTACAAGGCTAGAACTCAGGAGGCTAAGGTGAGAGGATCATGAATTTGAGGCCAGTTTGAGCAAAACCACAAGTCCAAGGCAAACCTGGGTTACATAGTAAGACTCTGACTCCAAAAACCAAAACAAGCAAAAAATAATATTGAGTACATAAATTGAAACATGATTCTTCAGATCAAAGGAATCACTATTTTCCAGGAAAAAAATAACATCATAACTTGCAGTGAGAAACACCACAGAGAAGTTTCAAAGTTTTCAATGTTTAAAAGTGATTCTACCAGCATGGAAAGCTTACAAGAGTATGGAAGGGTAGGAGACAAGCCACCCACAAAAGAAATAATCGGGCTAGCTTCAGAGTCTGCCACAACAAAGATCTGAGGTTCTGACATAGATCTATGTCAGAACACCAGAGAATAGCACATAGAATTACAAGAGAGAAAGACATGATATTAATTATTTTAGACAGGGTCTCATGTAGTCCAGGTTAGCATTGAACTCTCTGTGTAGCCAAAAATGGTCTTAAACTTCTTTCCTGCTCCAAGCCCTCAAGTGCTAGGAAGACAGGTGCATGGCAACAGTGCTCCTGGGGAACTGAAGTCACAAACATCCATGCCAGCATACAAAGGTCTCGCTAATGTCACTGCAGCAATGTGAGGCTGGGCTGCTGGTACAGCCTTTCTGGAGACTTTGACAGTAGTTGACGAAATGTATAAGGTGCACATTCATTCACTCACTCCACATTTCCAGAAAACAACTTTCAGTTTCATTTTTGAAGCATCCAAGATGTTCACTGTAGCATTTCATATAATGAGAAGAAATGGAAGCCAAGCATGTGTCCACTGAAGAAAGGCTGGCTAGCCACACTTCCAAAGTAAAAACAAACTTGTTAGTAAATGCTAATGAAGTGGATGTGGGTATGTTGCTAAGTCAAAGCATGCACAGGACAGTATGGACAAAACGCAAGCTATAGAATAACAGGAACAGAATGCAAGCTGCAGAGCAACATATAGGGGTGTTGTGGGGGGAAAGGAGTATTAACCCACAAAAGCACGTGTTTCTGATTCTGCTGTGGGCATCCAAGTTATCCAGAAGGATATCTCAAAACAGTTAACGGTAACAGCCTCTCAGGGCTGAGATTTGAAGGAAAGAATGGAAAACGGAGATGTATATACCACAAATTCTGTGACACTATAATTGTTTAAAATCATACATTATCATAAAATTGACTTTAAACATATTTACACATTTTTCTTTTGGTGGTGGGGATCAAACCTGGGGTTTTGTGCATGCGAAGTACAGGCACAATACCGTTGAGCTCCCGCACATTATGAAACATGACTAATGCTCATAATGGACTGAGCCCAGGACATTGCACAGGAGGCAGGATTGGCAAAGTGAAACCTCCCAACATTATACGGCATCTGCAGTCACACAGAGCCTACCCTGTGAACTCCTTGAAGACGGGGCCAAGGATGTCTAGTCACCATTTATACCACTTTACCTTTCACAGCACTGACCCAGAGAAAACATTAAGCAACAGCTTGTGAAATAAATGAATGGCCGCATGAATGAATGAAGGTGTGGCTGCTGGTCCTGAGCTTGGGATTCCATGCCCCCACCACACTTATACCTTGGTGGGCCTGGATGTGTTCATTTGTAAAACCTAACTTTAAGCCAAGTGTGATGGTGCCCATTTTCGATTACAGAGCTTAAGAGCTGGGAGCAGGAGAATTATGGGTCCAGGGCCAGGCTGCACTGTACACTGAGTTCTTTTTCAGCCTGGGCAAAATAGTAAGATGGTGTCTCATTTCATAACCCCTACCACCACCAGGTTCAGCCGCTTTATGGTCTCCTCTGAGTGGTTTGAACTTGCCACACAGGCCATGTGAAAATCAGGCCTCTGTCTGGGTGGATGGGAATATCCGTTGGGCTCTGAGGCTGCCATGGGCTTCGCAAGAGCCCCAGCGTTTGCAGAGATGGCAAGAGTTTGAAGAATTCCCACGTTGTATTCCTTCATGCCTTTCTGATCCCACGCTGTTTTGTAGACTGCTCTAGAGAAGTGTGAGGCAAAGCTTCAGGAGTGGCATCAGATTAGTAAGTGGGAGTACCAAAGTGTGTCCTCCCAGCCACATCCATCTCATACTCAAGCCACTGAGAACCACAGCCAAGGAGCTGCAGTCCTGACACTGTACTGCACCAGAGCCCTGGCACTGCACAGACCACACCATCCCTGTCTCTGCTCTTCCACAGCGGAGCTTCTCAGATCTACACATCCTGAATAGGAATATTCTACACATCCAGCAAGGAATATTCTAAACTCAGGGATTGGCTACCCTCTTTGCTCAGTTACTGCAGAGGCGTTCCTTACCCAAATGAAGAAGCTCTTATTTGATCGAAACCAGTAACACTCACAAATACATGAGTGCTTCCTTTTGGTTGCATATAGTTTCATTGTGTATGACAACCTTGCCTTGTTCAAGACTATCAGACTCTGGCACACAGTCAGCCGTATTTTTAAATTGATTGTCCTTCCCCTGGGGCAGACACAGCTTTCAGAGACTTGGCTAGGACAGTTTCTCAGTCACCTGCTTCAAGTATCTTCAGAAGAAAAAGGGGGAAAGCAGTTTAGGGGTTTTTATAGAATGTTTAGACTTGATGTTTTATCATCATTTGAGGTGACCCCTGAAACACTCATGGTGAAATCCGAAGTCCTCTTGAAGTATCTACTACTTCGTGACCTTCCCTGATGTGGTTTGAATGTGAAATGCCCCTTACCGGCTCATGTGTTTGTACACTTGGTCACCAGGTGGTGGCACTGTTTGGGAAGGCTATGGAACCTTTAGGAGGTGGAACCTTGGAGGAATTCCATCACTGGGGCAGGCAGGCTTTCAGGGTGTATAGCCTGGCCCAAACTGCTCTTCTCGCTCCGCTTCTAGGTACAGATGCAATGTGACAGGCTGATCTCATGCCTCCCCTGCCACGATACTTATCCCCGGCTGAAACTACATGCCAAAATAAGCCCTTTCTCACGTAAGTCATTTTGGTCAGCATATTTTTAATCACAATAGAAGAGAAACACACACACACACGCACATACATTCACACATGCTCACACACGCATTCACACACTCTCACACAGATGCTCACACAGACTCACACAATACACCCTAACACACATGCTCACACTCTTGCGCACTCATACACACACTCACTCATGTACACTCACTCTCACACACGTTCACATGCACTCTCTCTCACACACACACTCTCCAGCCTCACCCTTGGGAGCATCTTCTGCTCATTCTTCAAAGCTCCAGGCACACCACCTTTCTTTCAGTTCTCCCAACTTGACAAGATGACTCCTGCCTCAGGACCTTAGCACACGCTGCTTCCACAGCTCCAGCTGCTTCTTCCCTTCCTGTCTAACTCAGCAATGCCTACTCATTCTTTAGACCTCGTGTTATATCAGTTTTTCAAGGGGGCTTCTCTGACCAGCTGATCCAGCCCCCATGCTCTCCCTATCACTATCTGTGTCCTGTCTCCTAGTATGTATCGCACCTTGCATGACATAGGTCCTGTGCTTACCGGGTTAGCAGCATCACATAGCTCCTGTGTTTACCAGGTTAGCATCTGCCCTTGTTAGACTTTGAACTCCATGCCATGAGAATCATGACTGTTTTATCAACCACTGCTAATCTCAACAAATACCCATTGATTAAATGGAAAAGCTAATTCAAATTCATTCCCTCTTTTAATGAATGTTTCACAAATACAAGGTGGACACAATAAGTGAAGGGAACCAAGACTATATCTCACTCATATTCAAAGCAACCTGGCTACCTAGGGTGAGATGAGGGGATGGGATTCCATTGGCCGAAGTGCAAGGCTTGATATTTAAGAAATTTTGTTAGACCCATGGACAGACAGAAAATGTAATATTGTGAAGGAAAGAAAAAAGTGGGAAACTGATTGCATTAAGGAAGTGCATGAAGTGTGGCAGACAGACAGTGGGAAATTAGGCAGGCTCACCGGAAGATACGGAGCACCTTCAAATGTCACAGGGGGTGAAAAGGCCACGGTCGGGCTGACCAGAGTAGAAGGACATGTATATACTGGAAAGGAGAGAGGAAGAGAAAAAGGCATAGGTAGGCACACCTGGCACCAACCACAGCTAAGACCAGGAGGAAACACGGGCATGTCCTAGAAGCTCTGTGCCACGGTTATGGAGTCCAGATGTCAAGTCTAGGGGAGATACATTAGTGTGGGGATGAAAATCATTATTCCTCATTCGCAAAACAAAACCAGGCTGCCGTTGACCCTACACTATGAGACAGCTGGGCCAGCATTCAATCCCTGGGAAAGGGCAGTCTCTATAGTGAGAAATGTGGCCAATGGGGATGATGCACCCCAGAGGCCAAGGTGCCTGATGACTGTACTGAGTCCTAGGAGCTGCCCAAATCCTCACTCCTACAATGTCCTTATGAGGACTGCAGTAGGCTCCATTGCCCTTAGGACATTGTGTTTCTTTACAAATTATCTGTGGTCTGGAGAGCTACCCAGCTGGTCAAGGCACTTGCTACCAAGCCTAATGACCCAGGATCCACACAGTGCGAGGAGAGAGTCAACTCTCACAAGCTGCCCTCTGACCTCCATGCCCATATTGGGGCACACGCACACACAAAATAAGTAAATAAATATTTTAAATTATGAAAACTGCTCAAAAACCAGCTTTCCATCAACCTAATACCCCATAAACTGCCAACAGAGAAGGCTGGAGACTACGACATTAATAATAAATGACAGATACTAATTACAAACATTAGGTGATACTTATTAAGCATACTTTGTTCCAGGTCTGTTCTAAGATGTGTGTGTGTGTGTGTGTGTGTGTGTGTGTGTGTGTGAACACACATCTATTTATATATGTATATCAATTGCTTAATTTTTACTAAAAAAAAAAGCCCTCAAAATAGCTACTAGTATTATTCCATTTTCCAGAGGGGGAAAAATGAAACCCAGAGAAATTGACATTATTCAGCAATGTGTCAAAGAACTAAGTCCCAGACAACCTGACTCTGGAGACCAGAGTTAGTTAATGTCTAATCCCTCTGTTTGTTTTTACAATTAATAAAGCGCTTCAGAAGAGAAGCAAATATTATCTGATCCTCTCAGTAACACTAAGTAATAAGGAACATCTTTTCCCAATGTGCAATTGGGGAAACCGAGGCTCACAGGCATTAAAACACTGGCGTTGGAAATCAACAATGCTGCTGCCAGCCAAAGAATTCTACAGTCCCTCACTCCTACCGGCCACATCATCTCTCGCTTCTCCTTTCCACTGGGTGAGGAGTAAATTGCATCTACACAATTGGCTATGCAGAAGCATAAAGGCTGAATCTAGAATCTAGAGTTTTGGGGTTTGGCATGGAGGTCCTGGTATCTGAAAACATGACATTATCTCCAACCTGAAATATGATTTCATACGACCTCAAAGTCAGTGAGTATCCGTGGGAAGAGAGCGAGAGGGAGAAGCGGACCAAATGAGCAGAGATGTAATTTCTGGCTTTCTTGGAGCGGCAGGCTGACGCCCGTCACAGGGACCTTGCTGCAGTATCAGCCCGGGAGAGTGACCAGAAACGTGGAGAGAGACAGCATCCCTAGGCTGGGTCCACACCCGGAGCCCTCACTGTGTCTTTTTCTGGTTACCGCCTCTCTTGTCTCCATGCCATCTTTTCCCCACCCTCTCATGCAATGCGGGTGATGCCCAACATTGTCATTGAACCTCAGACTGCTGCTGTGACATTTCTGTCTCATTTCTCCGATTACTCCAGGAGCGAATTAATTATTTGGGGTCCTCCGGTAGCTTCTAGTAGCCAGTTCTGGCTCATATCTCCCACAACTCATCATCCTTCCATCACACCCTTCGTATGGAATCACATTTGCTTCGGATCCGCAGTGACACCCCCTTACACGCACACACACACACCTCTTAACTGCAGTCCAATAATGCTGACATGGTTAAAAATCGGAAGTAATGGCTATTGCGGCCAACTCCCCAAGACGGACAAGGTCGGGGGCAGGGACCCAGAGAAGCTTAAAACAGGTCTAGCTCCTTAGCAACATGACCCCTCATGTATCCCCAAGGCAGTGGCACAAATCCCCGCAGCTGAGGGCTGTCGATAACCCCCTCCGCAGCGGCTGCTATAGAAACAGCGAGAGGAACACAGTGGACTGAAATTAAACACCCAGGCTGGACCGAGATGAGCGGGGATCGGTCACCATGGCAACATGCCCAGGGAGGCACCAAGCGGCGCGCCGAGCGGGGGATACTCACTCCATCGCGGGGATCCGGGCGGCCCGGCGCACTGCTGCGGGGCTCCAGGCACTGCTGGCCTCTGCCGGGGCCGGGGCGCTCTGGCCTCTCGCAAGGTGGAGCAGCCAAGCCGTCCCCTGGTCCCCGCCCGCCTCCCTCCTCCCCTGGAGCACTGGCGAGGGAACGCTCTGGCTCTCGCAGCTCCCAGCCTGCGAATAAAACGGGAAGCAATTGGATAACGTTATTCGCTGGGCGCTAGACCGAGCCTCTTTACTTAAGGGGATCCGGGAGGGAGCGCGCCACCAGCTGTGCACCGGGCGAGGCGGCCACCGCACGCCCTCGTCCCCCGGGCGCCCGAGGCTCCAGGTGCGCTCGCGACTCCCCTGGGACCCACGGCGGCGCCACGCAGAGCTCCGGGAGAAGCGTGGGAGGGGGCAAGGGGCGGTGGCGGCGGGTGGCACGGCCTAGGGGGCGTAGGGAAACGATGGAGTCCTTGGCAAGGTAGCAGCTGTGGCCGCCTAGAAGTTGCAAGAGGCTCCTGGCCTCTGCAAAACAGCGGGGCTTGTCTGGGACTGTGAAACGCCATTATGCCAGCACAGCCGGCATCTGCAGGAGGTACCAGGAAAACTCCAGCTGCGCTGCCGCAAGTTCATGCGGTGTTTCCACTTGGGCGACCCCACGCCCTTCTTGGTGTCACACCGTAGTCTCCTGCCAGGGAGATATTCTTCAGATGTCCCAGATCTGTTTTCTTAAAGAGTTACATTGAATATGATTTTCCAAGTGACCCCAGCCCCACCCTGTGGTAATAAGCTCCCTGAAGTCATGAATCCTCTGCTTACGCCCACTCAAAGAGTTCTCTACTAGCAGGCTCCTCACCCACTGCGATGAACAGGTGGGGCAGGCTTCAGGGTCTCCATGTATTGCCTGGTCCACCCTTGAGCGAGGCTGCTGAGGGCTGCCCAGGCAAAGCCTTCAGTCCCTGCCCTAGCCGAGCTCCAGGCTGAAGGAGAAGGACAGTGCACAGAAAGAAAAAAACATGGCTGAAAATGTTACTATTAAATAAATAAATAAGGCCAGAGAGATTGTTCAGCGAGTAGAGGTGCTTGTCATGGCAAACCGGGCGACTTGAGTATGATCGAGGTGCAAGGAGAGAAGCAATTCTGTAAAGGTGTCCTCTGACTTTCACGTCCTGCCATGCCCATCTACCCACAGATACACACACAAAACATGTACACATGTGCATCATAATTTTTAGTCACAACATGCTGTGTCTGATCATCTCAAGTTAATTTGTGATATTTGTAGAATTCTGTGAGTAATCCAAAAATCATTGATTTTTTTTTTCTTCTGAGTGATGTTCTTGGTAACTTACTACATCTTTTTAAAGGTCTAGCTGGGCGCAGTGGTAGGCACCCCTGTAATCCCACCCCTTGACTGGGTAGGCAGAGAAGGAAGAACGGCAGATTCTCAAGGTTAGCCTGGGCTACAGAGTGAGATAAGGGTCTGCCTCAAAAATAAACAAACAAAGGGTTGAGTGACCTGCCTGTCCAGGGGCTGAGGAAAGTCTCTGCCAGACTGGAAAGGACAGAGGACACAGACAGGCGGTCAGCAGGAGCCAGCATCAAGTGAGGGCTGTGGGCAGCAAAGAGCCCCTAAGGACAAGAAAGCCAGCGTTGACTGTAACTACCATGGAGGCTCCTGCTTTTCCTCTAGAGAGGGAGGCAGGAAGTCAGAGTCAGTGACTGCTCATGGAGCTTCTTTTCACATAAGCTCCCGTGGAGACTCTGGTGTCAGTTTGGAAATTATCAAAGCCTTTTATCACTCGAATGCCTCTCCAGCTGCCGTCCTACCTTGACACTTCCCTTTTATTGTTCTCCATATTCACCAGCTGGACACCTACCATTTCCTGTCTCCTCTCTGCCACAGAATTGGTGCAGATCTGAGCCTCATCAAGAGGCTTAAACAGAAAAACTATTGATTTCCTACTCCCCATGGGTGTGTGTACACTGGCATGCCTACATGTTTGTAGAGGCCAGAAGTTGACACTGGGTATTTTCCTCGGTTAATCTCCACTTAACTTTTTTGAGGTAGCATCTCCCTGAACCCGAAGCTCACTGATTGGTGAGGCCAGGTGGCCAGAAGGCCCCTCTGCTTTCCCAACACTGGGGTTAGAAATCAGGGCTGCTCCGTCACCCTTCTTTACATGGCTGCTGGGGATCCAAACTCCAGTCCTCCTGCTTGCGTTGAAGTACTTGACCAACCGAGCCGTCTCCTCTCCCCGCTGTCTTCTACTCCTCAAAATTCAGAAATAAGCAGTTCTGGGATAGCTTCCCAAGTGTTTTCAAAAAGCTAAAAGGTCCAGGATCCTTCAAAATTTTGCCGTTCCATGTAGACTTCCTTCCTGAAATCATTTCATAGTCCAACTTGGCCTCACCAGCTCCAACCTTCATGTCTACATTCCAGCCCTCACAAAGGCCAAGGCTGTGTGCCAGCTACCTCCCAGGAAGTCTCTCTGAATTCTTCCACTCATACCTCTTTTGTCCACAGTTCAGTCACATGGTGTCACAACTAAGTCTCCAGAGAGACTGGGCAAAGCAGACCTCATTCAGCACAGCCAAGAACACAGCCAAAATTAGGGATTGTGTACTCCCAGGAAAGGAGAAAAACAGATATTGAAAGGCAACCACCAATCATTGGTTGACTCATATCTCAAGCCTTAGCAGTCTGGCTTCTGCCTCCCCAGGCCCATGGCCACTGCTCACCATAAAGTCTCCAATGTCATGTCCAATGGAAACATCTCGGTCTTCTTGTGTGGTTTATAAGGAGTGTTTGACGTTTTGATCACTCATTTCTTCTCCTCCTCCTCCTTTTTCTTGAAGTCAGTTTTACTCAGTGTAGCTTACAGATAGCAAAATTGGTTCTTTTATGAGTACAGACTCGTGAGTTTGATGCATTACTCATTTGTGTATTCTCGAGGAGATAAGAATGTTAGCATGGATTATGCATCCATTTGCTCAATTAAGAATATATTGACAGGCTGGGAAAGATGGCTCAGTGGTTAAGGTATTTGACACACAGCCTGACAACCTGAAGTTCCCAGATCCCACATAAAGGTGGAAGAGTGAAGACACCCCACAGTTATCCTCAGACCTCCACATGCATCCATTGCATCTTACCCACACACACCATGTATACATGCACAACAACAATAAAATTTAAAAGATATCACCATACCTATAAATATAGCAAAGATACAAAATAGCAGAATATGACCATTCTCTAATAATTATGAACTAACAGTTAATTAGTTAACTAACAGTGCATAAGCTGAGCTTACTGAGGACTATTTACCTATTATTTACATTTAAACTTGAAGAATTCTCCATTTCAAAGTCTGTAACTTATCAGTTCCAAACTTTAGACTAAAACTGGAAAATTAAGAAAAGAGCATCACAGGTCTCTGAGATAACACACTTAGTGTGGGATGATCACAGGGTTCTTTCTAAAATTATTCTTCTTTGAGAATGTCACACATGTCTAAATGTATTTTAACCATTCAAATTCCTTACTCTCCAATTCCTTCAGTATCTCCCCACCACTGCCCGCCCCATCACACTCTCTGCCCAATGTCATGTGCTTTTTCCTTAGCCACTAATTAGTGCTATTCTAAGTGCACAGGTGTAGGACCAGCACGGCAGCATGGACAAGGTAACGAGGGATGCTTCCCTAAAGGAAAACGACTCTCCTTCCCCCAGCAACTGTCAACTGTGGAAGCTCTTCAGCTAGAGAAGGGACTGCATGAGTCCCCTCCCCTGTCTATGCCAAATTTAACTGCCTTTTTTAATATAAGAAAGTTATCTTTTAATGCAACATTTTTATTAATGCTCCAAAATCTCCATATAATGTATTATAATATAATGTAACATTTTTATTAATGCTCAAAAATCTCCATATAATGTATTATAATATAATGTAACATTTTTATTAACGCTCCAAAATCTCCATATAATAAATTTTGATCATATTCATTCCCTATGCTCTCCTAACTCTTCTCAGATCCCTCCAGCTCCCCAATCAAGCACAACTTCCCATCTTTTTTTTTTTTAATAACCCAGAGTCCAGTTGGTGCTGCCCTTACACTCACAGTTATGGAGTCATTCACTGGCGCACAAAGTTCTTAAGTGATTCACAAAAACTGTGAGACATTTTTTGCTCTGGGTCAGAGGGGGAGCATTTATTTTGCTTTTATCAGACACTTCACTGACTCCTGAAGGCTGACCGCTGTCTAAGGATCCCAGACTCTTCCACCTGCCTGGAGGGTGCAGCCTGCTTACCATTCTGTTGTTTTATTCACCTGCCTAGAGGGTGCAGCCTGCTTACCATTCTGTTCTTTTATTCTTATTACCTTCTGTAGACAAGTTTGGAGTACTTAAAATGCCTGGCCACATCCAGTGTTAGCAAGAGTAAAATCCATCACCAGATCCAATGTCTTCAGCCTGGTTGTCTAGAAGAGAAGCCATCTGAGAGAGAACATGGAGGGAGTTTTCTGAAATTGTATTGCATAAGTTTTTGAACAAGAAATCTTACATTGAGAACCATGTGAGCTTCTGGGAGCTGCCTGGAATTCTGGGGAACATTATGGCTTGGGAGGATGAAGAAGTCGAAGGGTGAGGTCTACTGCTCTTATCAGGATCTCAGTGTTCACAGTGAACAAATTGTACATGAGACTAGCGATATCATTTAGCTGTTTGGTTCGTGTTTTCTAGGTTACTAGGAATAGAAGCATGTAATTAAAAGGGGCTGGAGAGAAACGGGCAGAGTGTTACTTCAAACCAACAGCTCCAAGTGGGGAGAAAAGTGTGGTGGCCACACAAAACAACACAGCGACATCAGCTTGGGATCACTGGGCAGAGGACTACAGTGAGGGTCTGGTCACGGTCATCCCTGAGCACATGAGAGGTAGCAGTGCTCAGCATCTCATTGTTCTTCATGTTGATATTGTGTTGAGGCCAACATTTCCTTATTTAGAAACTGTGCTCAATGTGTGTGTGGCACTCTCATCCCTTGTCAGCAGTGGGTAAGTAAAGCCATTACTGGAATTTGACAGGTCTAGCTGAACAAGGAGGAAATGAAAACAAACTTCCCTGTGCTGTGAAGCTCAGGGTCTCATCCCAGGACACTAACAAGCCAAAAGCAAATCACTAGATGGATCACTAGTCTACGAAAACACACTCAGCCTCCTCACCTACTCAGCTTTCCTGGATTTCAGTCGTGCTCTTTCAACAAGAAGTATCGCCCACAAAGCTTCTTGCAATGTTTGTGTTTGATGATGCTCCCTGCTGGACCTGTTTTAGACTTCTACGCAAGTAATGTTACTGTCAGCTACACGCAGGAAAGAAACATTTCTCATAGAAGAGATGTTTGTCTGTCTAGAACTGTGTTGCGGGATGTGGAATTTTGTTGATCTGCTAGTCTCTGTTCTATTTATAGAGTCACTATGAGCTTTTGTATCTGTCTGCTCGCACTAATAAATTCCCTCTGAAACACGTCACCTCAAACACTCACTTGTATTCCTACTGACTCTATGGGAAAGTTACCCGTAGACTGAAACAGGAAGGATGATGCTGCAATGTTTCTTTTCTTTCATTAAACATGGACAAAAAGGATCGCCATTCTGCAGTGTTCCTGTGATCTATGTGGCTTTATGAGTGGACTGAGGCAAGGCACTTGGAGCATCGAGCATCGAGTCTTGACTCTTGGATGATTCTTGTAATGACAGTCTATTGACAATAAGAGAGACCCTGGGGATCAGTGACACAAAGGTCTGTGCTTGACCTAGGATCATGCTCCTTGTCATAGCCTGTTTATTGTTTCCTTCTGCTCAGAGGACTGAAAGGACCTATTTGTTTTTTGTTTATAGCATCCTCTCCCCCCACCCACAACATGACGTATGTGTTCAGAACAGCCCATAATTATGTGTGTACTGACAGAGCCAGAACATTTATTCCACCACTGCCAAGTCTGACCTACAATGGGAGACAAACAACAAACTCTCAGAGATAATCCGGTGACACCATGGACTCATCCAGGGAACTTTGCCCAGGACAATGGCTGCCCCTTAACCTCCAAAGAGAAACCAACCCGATGTCACCCTGGGATTCTACACACTGGCCAAACCATGAGACAGAGAATCACGGTGGTATGCACTCACTAGAAGGCTAGTCATCTTGTTCAGCATCATGCCATCAGCTCCACCATGTTGAGTGAGGCTTAGAAGCTATTTTGTTGATTTATGTTATGTTTAATGGGTGTGTGCTGGCTAGCTTCTTGTCCACTTAACACAAGCTAGGATCATCTGAAAAGAGGGAATCTCAGCTGAGAAAATACTTGAATCAAACAGGTCTATAGGTCATTTTCTTAATTAATGATTGATGTGGCACCATCCATGGGCATGTGGTCCTGCGTGATTTAAGAAAACAGGCTGAGCAAGCCACTTGGAGCAAGCCAGTAAGCAGTGTTGCTCATGGTCTCTGCTGCAGTTCCTGCCTCCAGTTCTTGCCCTGAGTTCCTACCCTGGCTTTCCTGGTGATGGACTATAACTTATAAGCCAAATGAGCCCTTTCCTTCCATGCTTTTGGTCATGGTGTTTATCACAATAGAAACCTAACTAATAGGAGAGATTTATGTAAATTATCATTAACTATTTCTATCTCCTGATACAATTTTAAATGAAAATATTAAAAACAACCCTAGCTGAGATGGGCCTTGGCATATTTTTTCTTTTGAAATATTTTTGAGGCAGATCACATGAAAAGTTAAAAAAAAAATCTTATTTTTTCCTATAGGTTTTCTCCAAGGAAGAGTGTAAGTTTTTTCCTAGGAAAAATATGAATAGAATATAATCAATCACCCACTAGAACATGAGCCAAATGGGGACAAAGACTTACATTTATAACTTTATTCTTTTATATGCAAGCACACAGTAGGTGCTCAATAAATGTTTATTAAATAATTTTTAAAAGCTCCTCTAGAGGAAGTGGTTCTCTCTTACATGTATCTTTAATCAGATCAAAGTCTTTACAGTTGATGGTTTCCATGGCAACATTTCTCTTGGCACAGCAGCTGCCTTATGCCTAGACAGGATTGTTTGTACCTAAAAGATCCAGAATGTCACACATGCACATACATACATATACAATAGGCAGGAAAGTCTACAAAACTGTCTTCTTTTTCTTTAATGCTGGAGAAAATTTCAAAAATAAATACATCTGGTTCTTGAAGCAACACAGCTTTGTCTGATGGCTCATGCTCTGACTTCGGTGTTCATAGTCAGAAAACTGGACTCTGGGCATATGTTTAAGACCAAATACTATATTTAATATCTTTTAAAGTTCTATAGGATTTGATCATACCCTTCTAGGTAAGGGAGGGTTTCCGGGAATAATCTCACCCACATCATCTTTGGAATGGAAAATATGGACTACAAAGAACAGATAACATCAATACCATGATGTGAACAGACACCACCATGATACATAAGACGACCTAAAGATCTCAGGGTCTAGTGAGGGAAAGATGTACATGTGATGGATATTAAAACACAGTGTTGTAAGTGTTGACAAAGATGAAGATGAGAAGGGGAATAAGAAGTTTGCCAGGAGGAGTTGATAGCTAGGCTATGTCTTTAAAGATGAATAGCTTTTAGCCAGAAGCCAAGTGAGTGAGTGAGTGAGTGTGTGTGTGCTTGCGTGCGTGCGTGCGTGCGTGTGTGTGTGTGTGTGTGTGTGTGTGTGTAGCTCTATGAGCCAGTGTATCTACTAATGGGACGGGACGAGCAGTTGTAAGAAAGACCAACAAAGTTGAAGACAAAGAAACAAGAACCAGCAAGGCAAGGTCTCTATATTTACAGTATTGTCTTAGTGTTGAACAAGGAGAAGGACCATGGGATTAGTCAATTCCAGTCATACACAGTTCAGTTTACATATAATGTGGTGTGGCATCACTCGGTTTGGGCAGTACAGTGGTCTTGCAGTGACCAAAGATGAAACAGGAAGAGGAAACAAGGGGACCTTGAATGCAGAAGCCTAGGTGAAGGGTGGGGAATGCTAGCAAATGCAACATGTGCCCTCTTCACTCCCTCAAATCATGTATAGGTCATCATGATTGCAGACAAGTGTCTTGGCTTATAATTTCCACTTAAAATTGTGGGAACATATAAAGAACAAAGAAAAGCAGCTTTCATGATTGACTTCAGTGATCTTATCTGGAATCATATTTCCATTCCATCACATTTCTTACGTTAGCATTTTCTTCCCTGTAGGAAATTGAGAGAGTGTCTGGTGGCGTGAAAGGAGGAATTACTTGCATGGTAGACAGGGTTGTGGCTCCCACCCAGGCTCCAGTCACAGCTCCATGTCATATTGCCAGGTTCTAGAATATAGTCGTCGATGATGGACTTTAGGATGTGTGAGACTGAAAGGCTGCACCAATGGTGTAAAAACAATAATAATGTCCTCAACTAGGGCAGGAGGAACTGGCACGGAATGGAAAGAGTGTGGAGAAGTATGCCACAACTCAGAACGCATGGACAAGAGAAAGGCGTCCAGCCTGGTTCTCATGGCTCAAATGACTCAGGGTACAGTGACAGCATTAGTTCAGCAGAGAGGTAAAGAGGAGCTGCCAGGCGCCACTGAAGGAGCCTAACTTCAACACAGGAAAGCATACTACCAATTCATTAATGAATGAATAAATGAATGACCAGACTGATGGATGGACAGATGGACGGGTGGGTGGGTGGATGGATGGATGGATAAATGAAAATAAATAAGTGTATCATCATTTCCCTCTGGACTGGAACCATTTTGTGCCCTGTGTACAGCCTGGGAAAGATATTGATCTGCTTTTAATACAACTGAGCAGTGGCCAGGAGATGCAAATTAGCAGGAATGAAAGGAACTTGAGTTTCTAGAATATGCTCATCTGCAAATTACAATGTCGGAAAGTCCCGGGGTGGAGGAGTAAGTGAAGCAATTGCTCCTTGGGAGGCTTCCCTTCCAGCTCTTTCTAAATCTAAGGAACTAGGTAAGGCACAAGTCACTCTCAATAAAAAGAAAAAAAAAAACATTTTGTTTTCTTACAACAAACTTTCTATCATTAGAAAAATCAATGCACTAGAATGAATAGTTCCATAACCACCAATTACCACTTTTCCCCTTTATACATCCATTGTCAGCTAAATGTTTATGTGTGTATTGTGTGTGTGTTTGTGTATTGTGTGCACACCACAATGTGACAAGTGTGTGTGAAGATGTCAGAAGACAACTTGAAGGAGTCAGCTCACTCCTTCCACGATGTGGGTCCCGAACATCGAACATTAAAGACTTGGTAGCAAGTGCCTTCACCTGCTAAGCCATATTTTTGTTTTTCCTTTATTTTTATTTTATGTGTATAAGTATTTTGCCTGCATGTATGTCTATGCACCATGTGCATTGAAGTGCTCACTGAGTCCGAAAGAGGGTGTCAGATATCCTAGTGTTAGACAGTTGTAAGCTGTCATGTGGGGGGCTAGGAATCAAACTCCGGAAGAGGAGCCAGTGCCCTTAACTGTTGAACCACCTCTGCAGTTCCATGCTGTCTTTACAGATCTTCAGATGTTGTCCTTGGAACTAGCAAACCATAAAAACCTTTCTATCCCATCACTCACCCACATTCCCTAAGACACCATGAAGTCCTCTTCCTGATGAGCCCACCAGCAGGTCACTGATGTAAATGCAGATGCCTTGTGCAAACCCTTCAAAGTCTCCTTGACTTCCAGTCCCAGCAACTTTACTTTCATTCCACTCAAGGCACCAGCTCCCATCAGCTTCCACACCCATGTGCCTAATGTTAAGCTAGGATAAATGAACAATGACCTCACTTTACTTTCTCGGAGTTTGAGAAGCCATGTTTGTCTACACCTTTTGTTCCAGTCCCCACAGACTAAGCTTACCATGAAATTTATGGACACAGCCCTGGCCTATACCACAGCTTAGGAAAGAGATGGTGCCATGCCATCTCCACATTCCTCTTGATTTCTCCTTCACAGCCATGCTTGAGAGGTGGGCAGGCCCTGAGGACACGCGTTCAAGGAACAGAAGTGGAGGAAAGTTCCACTGAGGACAGTTGTTCTTCCTGTTTCTCAGACACACTACTCTTGATCTAGAAAGCCTCTTTCAGGGAAGGGAGGTACTCCACGTTCGCTCCATTTATGGTCCAGTATAGCTGATGCATGGTGAAAAGGTCCAAGACAGTCTCAGAGGAGGGGTCTGCAATGGCCTGCAAGGAAAAACAGCCTCACAAAACATTTTAAAACATCGTAACTTTGTTTTTAGAGCTCTCCCAGCTCCTTTTCTATCCTCTTTGTCATCTCCTGGGATCTTGCTCCCACATGGGCTAGATGTCAGCCTGGAGGAGTTTAGGTGGGCTTTGCAAGCTTGGCAAACTGAGACCACAATGTGTTTTTATTGCGGCTGTGAGGACCAGCCCTCATCAGCTCAGGGACTGAGGGGGATCCACAGAGTTGGTGAAGTAATCACTCATCTTGACTTTTCTATCTGAGGAAGTAAAACTTAATTCTCTGGGTCCAGCAAGGGAGGTAAAACTTAACTCTCTGGGACTGTAGAAAAAGGGAAACACACACACACACACACACACACACACACACACACACACACACACACACACACACACGAACATATTAGGATCTCACCTAGAGTGCTGATGAATGGCAAGCCTTTAGCAGGTCAGAGACACTGAAGAGAAGATGCAGAGCAGGTGAACTTCTGGACAGACAAACAGACACATGAGAACTTTTCTGAGGGTCAAGCTTAGTTCTTATTTTATTACTCTTTCTGTTGCTTATTCTACTCTGTTTCTTTTCTGTTCTTCTACCCTGATGTTTCCATTCTGTCTATTCTTAATTTTTCCTTGCAGTTTATATACCCAGCAAAATCTCTCAAGCAATATAAAAATTACAATGTAGTTACATTCTATTTTTTAAGTGAATGAGTACAATGAATACAAGTAAAACAAACAACATGCTTTCCATATCCCTTACACGATTAAATGTTTTACACATTACAGGTAAATGACAAGCTGTCTCAGGAACCCACGCACATTCATACCCAAGCCACTTGTTAGAGATTAACAGAGTATAAGCAAGAAAGTATTTTTCTCAGCCAGTTCTTTTGCTGGCAGGCTGCATTTCGCAGCTACAAAGAAAGGATCAATCACTTTATTATCTTCTCAAAAGAAATTTTAAAAGAATCATGAATCTAATTTTTATAGATTAAAATCAACTCGTCAGCTCTACTTTAATCATCAGGGTGTGCTGGGCGGTGGTAGTGCACGCCTTTAATCCCAGCACTCAGGAGGCAGAGGCAGGCAGATCTCTGTGAGTTCAAGGCCCACCTGGGCTACAGAGTGAGTTCCAGGAAAGGCTCAAAGCTACACAGAGAAACCCTGTCTCGAAAAACCAAAAAAAAAAAAAAAAAAATCCTCAGGGTGCATACCCACTCATCAACAGTTTTTATATCAGGAAACTGAGGGAAGAAATGGGTACAAGGAATTAGTCATAACCCTTGATCATCAACGCATCCTAGCAAGAAAGGTACATCATCCAGCAATAGTCAGGCTACCATTGTTCCTGCTCCATGATCTCAATGAGTCCCTTGTTCAACCGTTAAAAGTGTGTCTTTATAGACTTTAAATTGTTCCCCAAGATTTTCTACCTGACAGCTATTAACAAAAACACCTTAACCTAACCTTACTAACAAGTCTACATGTCTAAATTCTTTCCAAGGGTGGTGGTTGAATCATTAATCTGCTCTAGCAGTAATGCTTGGAAAATGCCAATCACTATTATTGTAAGTACCAGTAACACTTCCTGGTGAGGGACCAGAAACCCCCTGAGAGTTTTCATACAACCCACAGATTATGAGGGATGTGGTGACCGAGAAGGCAGCAATCAGAGCTGTGCTCAATAACAGCATGAGGTCCTCAAGACACGTAGTCCTCCTCGGGGCTTTGCCTCTCCAAGGCTCACTCAGGCGTGGCTTTGCCAAGCCCCCGGCCATGTTCTGGGAGTTCCAGTGCTGCCTGTTGGTCCCCTCACACGGCCCTGACATGTTTAAATGAGTAAAGGAGCTTTGTAGAGAGGCTACAAGGGAAGATGGGGACCGTAGCAATCAGGAGCCTATAGCCGATCTGGACTCTACTTAGCTATAGCCAGCTATCACCATGTCGGAATATAGGTAGATATGAGGCATCCAGATCTGAATTTTCTCTGGAAAACAATCTTCCCCAAGAAGATGATGAGTAACAATAAAGTAGATAAATAAATAAAATGAAATCTTAATATTCCTGAGGATCAGTGGGCTGCATTTGGTTTACAATCACTGGCTTAAGGCCTGGGCTGTGATGACTTTGAATTTCACATCCATGTTTCATCTTTCCTTTGGTTACACAGTTTACTGATACACTGCCTATTTAATGGTAGGTTTGGTTCTATCAGGGGAGGGGAGTTCCTGTCATTTATGGAGGTGCCTGGGGCTGGAGTGATGGCTCAGTGAATAAAGGGCTTGTCCTGAAAACATGAGGACCTCTAGCATCCACATAAAAGCCAGGCTGAGCAGTGCTCTTGTGTATTCCTGGTGCTGGGAAAACAGACAGACAGCCCTCTAAAGCTCACTGGGGAACTACTCCAATCAAATTGCTGAACTCCAGCTTCAGTGAGAAGCCTTGTCTCAAAAAATAAGGTGGAGAGCGATTGAAGGAGACACTGATTATCAACCTCTGATCTCTACGTACATGCACACACCTACACACACATGTGCGCACACATGTACACATTCAAGTTAACATTAAAAACTACAGACAAAGGCAACATGTTGGCCAGATCATTGTAAACTGATCCATGCAAATTGGACAGACCTTGTGCAAGTCAGAAGATACTCCCATCCAAATAAGATGCTGCCATCCTTCCTAGACTGGTCCTGGGATTTAGTTCTCTATGCCATAAGGCAAAAAATGCCCTAGAATATGTTCTGCTTCTGTGATTCATACCTTCAGTTTCCCCGTGAAGAGGAGAGTGGCCCCCTGCCCTAATCAGTACCCAAAGCCCGGGCTGGCTGCCAAGTCACCGCCAGGGTGAGGGAAGGACACCAGGTCTAACAACAAGCTAAGGTCAAAACCAGCAAACTCGGGAGGCACAAGAGGGGAATTCCAAGAAACTCGAGAAAACTATGTAATCTCGTGAGTGGCAAGACAAGAATATGATGAGGTGAAGAAAGTCTCTCAAGTTCTTCTAATACTGGGCAGGCAGGAGTTAGATACAAGACAACTAAGAAAAGCTCTGTCTTGGTTGCTGAGTCTCCTGACAGTCAGATTCCCACTAAACAAATATCCTTGAAACTGTAGTTAGGTTGTTCCTGCTATATCAGAAACTAAGGCACCTGTACACTGCCACAGTTGCTACACCTAATGAATAGTCTGCATCCTCAAAAGATGTGGACTGCCATATGTCATCAATTACATGGTGGTTTTTATCCCCACCCCTACCACCTATGGAAGGAATACTCTAAAAGGGAGATCTAGTCCACCAATGTTTGAGAAGGAATAGAGTTACCTTATTCCATAAGTATGCCACCTAATTCACAAATAGTCATTAAACACTTCTTTAACATCCACCATGCAGGGGGAGAATCTGGAAGGAAGTAGGGAACAGGCTGATGTAGGAGGCTTGCTTGCCATCCAAGACCATGTTGACCTCCGGTCCTGGGCTGCTGCCAAGGGCCATGTCTGGGTCTGTGGCACTGCGGAAGCCTCAGTCTATGTTGATGTCCAGTTCCTGTTACCACTGGAGGCAGTGAGGATGCCCTGGGTCTGGACCACCACATAGGCCACATTTGTGCCCAAGGAACATGCTACCTCAGTGATCATCTTGATCTGAGTAGCCTGAGCTGTCACCTGGAAACGTCTAGGCTTAAACTGCAACCTGGGGCCATGTCTGAGACCATGACCCTACCACAGCCAAGGTCTGTGTTGATATTCATGGCTCCTGTTACCATCAGAGTTTGTATGGATGCCTGGGATCTGGGCCCCCACCTAGGTATTGGTGTCCGAGGACGGCCCTGCAGCCACAGTGATGCTGATCTGAGTGGCCTGCACTGCCATCCAGAGCTATGGTGACATCTGGGCCCCGGCTGCTGCCAAGGACCATGTCTGGTCCTACCACAGCCAGGGTCTATGTTGACATCCATGGCCCATGTTGCCACCAAAGGTCACAAGGATGCCTGGCTTCTGGGGCACCACATGTGGCCATGTTGGAGTCTGTGGGATGTGCTACTGCAGGGCCCATGCCAACCTGAGTTGCCCATGCTGCTACCCATGGCCATGATGCCATCCAGACTCAAGCTGCTGCCAAGGGCCATGTATGAGTGTGTGGCCCTGTGGCAGCCAGGGCCTGTGTCAATGTCTGTGGCTCTGGAAACCACCAAAGGCAGTGCAGATGCCCAGGGTCTGGGCCAACACCTGATTTGAAATCATATCAAAATAAAGCATATAGTCTAATGAAGCCATATCAAAGAATATCATATTAGGACTACCATCAGAACTGAATGTCAGTTAATCCAAATGATTGCAATTGTAAAGGTAGACAGCTGGTTACCTTCAGGAAGAGAGGACAAATGAGAAAGTCCATTTTAAACTGTGAGCCAGCTTCCTCAGAGAAGGAGCAACTCACATTGAAAGAGAGGAGACCAGAAAGAAAATGGTGCTGTTGGACTGAAATCGATGTTCGTGTTGGTGCATGGTGAGATAGATGGTAGATGAATATACACATATGCATAAATATGCAAACGCAACATGTTTTCTCTAACTCTGTCTGAAGAGAGATGGCCTAGGATCACCAACTCCCCAATAAAAATTAGGATACTTATCCCCAAGATCCAGGTTTTTACGCATTGTTCTATATTAAAGGGGACTGTCCTAATTTGCTCTTTGTTGCTGTGATAAAACACTGACCAAGGAGTTGGGCAGTGGTGATGCACACCTTTAATCCCAGCACTAGGGAGGCAGAGCCAGGCGGATCTCTGTGAGTTCGAGGCCAGCCTGGGCTGCCAAGTGAGTTCCAGGAAAGGCGCAAAGCTACACAGAGAAACACTGTCTTGAAAAACCAAAAAATAAAAAGTAATAAAAACCACTGACCAAACCAACTTGCAGAAGAAATGGTTTATTTGGCTTACAGAGAAATTAGAACAGGAGCTGGGCAGGAACATGGAGGCAGAAACTGAAGCAGAGACCATAGGGAAAGGCTGGTTTGCTTCCAGGCTATGTGCAGCCACCCTTTTTTAACCAGCCCAGGCTCACCTTCCTAGGGATGTCTCCATCCATAGTAGGCTGGACTCTTCTGAATCAACTAACAATCAGGCAAATGGTCCACAGGACATATCTGTTGGAGTCAGGTTCTCAAGTGAGGTTCTTTCCCCCAGGTGTGTCAGTTGACAGCCAAGATCATCCACTGCAGGAACCTTGGAAAAATTACTTAGGTCTGAAACAATGTGTGTCAGAAATGTTTTTAAGAAGTTCTCAAAGAATGTTGAAACACTTCAAAAAGGACTTTAAAAAAAAAAAAAAAAAGGAAAGACTCAATGTGAACTGATCCAGTGTCAGGAGTGAGGAATGATGACAGAAATACATTATAACTCATTAATAAAGGAGGGATGTGTGGCTTAAGGGGGAATAGGAAGAAGAAAGAGAGACAAGAATGGAAAGGGCACAAAGGAGAGAGAGAGAGAGAGAGAGAGAGAGAGAGAGAGAGAGAGAGAGAGAGAGACTGAGACAGAGAATTAGCTAGATAACAAATGAGCCAGGGAAAGGTTAATCATGGCAGGCACCACCTTTGCCCAGTGACCAAAGTGAATATCTCTAGCAATGGGGCAAACTGACATGATGGACCACTTGATGGGATGCAGAGAGAAGAACATTGCCTCTCTGACATTCTTGACAATGATGCAGACCCTGTGCTAGTCCCAACAAAACATCTTACGCTTCCTTGGTCCCAGGACTTAACTGGTCATTCTTCAGAAATAAACAGCCAAGCACTTTCACTAGTCTAGCCGATATCCAATCATGGTCCAGTTGTGTAATCACTCATTTGGGGGATGCTTGGGGGTCATGTCTGATGTCTGTGGGGACTCTTGGTGACAGTGGTATCCCTTGAAGCAAGAAGATGCTGAGGGAAGTAGACGGTAGATGGTCGGTTATCTCACATCATGAGCATCTCTAATCCAAGAAGAGTTCAAACAAAGACATTGGACAGGAAGCTCACACAGTACAACTACCTTCATCTTAAGCTAATTTCTGTTAATACTGTGTGCAAGAGTGTGTGCATGCATGCTTGTGTATGTCCTCAGCACACCTGTGCTTAATGTTTGGTTTGGTTTAGATTGTTGAAAGAGGGTCTAACTGTATATCCCAGGCTGGCTTCAAACTCAGGATCCTCCTGCTTCTGCCTCCCAAATGCTAGGATTACAGGTATGCACCAACACACATGGCTCTCCTGCATCCAGCTCCCAAATGCTAGGATTAAAGGTGTGCACCAGCACACCTGTCTCTACTTTAACGTTGACACACTTGGAACCTATGGCCTGAAAGCTAAACATTTTTGTACTCACTATACATGATGATATTCTATTTAAAAAATGAGACCAAACGATAAAGGTTTATTTTGGGAACAGAAGAATATTAAAAAGACATAAGAAGTAGCAGTTTCAGCCCCAATCCCCCCAAAACAGAAAAATCTTATAAACAGCCATGGTTCTTGTCTTCTGCCTCTTTTTCTCATAAATCTATTATAACATTTCATACAAATCATAAAAGCTTTCATATTGCAAAAGTAATACAAAACGCATATGTCTGCATGTTTTATGATAGTATTTCACACAATTGCATTATGTTCTATTCATCATATACCCTTGATCAATTTTGCTTTAGTAGAGCTTGACTTTTCCACTCTGAGTCTTTGTAAATCCAGAAACTTCGTCTGTTTTTCCCTCAAAGAGAACAAAAGCAGTGGGCACCCTGGGTGTGGTTTAGAAGCTCAGATATAGAGGAGACATTCTCTAGTCGTCCAAAGGCAGTATTATGTGTGGGGTATGAAAGGTTATGGCTCTCATTCATGAAGTATAGGTGGCTACATTCTTGAATGCAGGGAAAAGAGAAAAAGTGAATGAACACTCCTGAGGTGGAGTGGCTGAATGGCTGAATGAAGCAGCCAGTCGGTTTAATTTCAGCTTTCAGAATTCTCTCACATAATGAGCATTGCAATTATTCTACCTCTGGTGAAAATAAGTAGACTATATTGTGTTGGTGATTGTATAAGTGAAATAAGTGAAGGGAAAAACAAATTGGAAATTTGTCCCTTGAATCTGTTTCTTGTTATTTACACATAATGTTTCTATTTTGCCAAGTTCCACTGTTTATAAATGGTGTTTGTAGTCCCCCAGTGTGATAGCTATTCTTGATCGTCAGCTTGACTATATCTGGAATGAACTACAGTCCAGAAAGGGATGGCACATTTGTGATCCAGATCTTGAGGCAGGATGACAACATGCTTTTAATCCAGATCTTGAGGCCAGAGGCACACCTTTAATCTGAGCAACAGTTTCTGCTGGGAGCCTATATAAGGACAATGGAAGAAGGAAGGGGTTGTTCATTCTTTGCCTGTTTGCCTTCACCTTGTCAGCACATCTGTTCTTTCACTGGCATTGGAGCCTACTTCTTCAGGATTCTAGCATCTACAGAAGACCAGCTGAGACACACAGCCTTGTGGGACTGAGCAACTCTAGATTCTTGGGCTTTCCACTCACAGCTAGCCATTGTTGGACTATAGCCTATGTCATTCCAATAAATACTGATAGATAGATAGATAGATAGATAGATAGATAGATAGATAGATAGATAGGGAGAGAGAGATTCAGTCCCTAAATTCTAGTTCTATGGCTCTAGAGAACTCTAACTAATATACCCAGTATCTAGGTTGTGAGGTGTTCTGCATGAAAATGCAGGTTCCTAGGTCTTATTTATTCATCTGAGTCAAAATATTTGTGAATAGAGAAAGATAAAAAGAATGTTTGGGAGACGGGGTGGGTGTTCCTGTGTAGCCCAGACTAGACTCAAACTTGTGAAGCTTCTGCTTCAACCTCTCAAGTACCTACATTTCATTTTTAAAACTCGCTCTTGAGAGCCAAGGATGAAGCTCAGTAATAGCACACTTAGCTACCATGCACAAGGCTCTGGGTCCAATCCCCAGCACTGTAAAAACAAGCAACAACTCACCTGTTGCCTGTTTGAGAACCATCTAGTCCTCATGAGGTCAGGACTGCCATGAGCTCTTTCTTTCAAAGAGTCTAACTGCATTTCTAACCTTTCTGCTTTGTTCTCAACTTCCTCCCCTTGTCTACCCACTAACCCCAACCAATAGCAAGGAGACTCTTGTGTACTCTTGGGTCCCTCCGGCACCTGATGCCCCAGAATAGGCAGAGCAGCTGCAGTCTGGATTGGGCTTGAGAATTGCTCTTAACAACATGTCCACAGTGGATGTCACAGATAAATATGCTCTATGTGTGTGGGGGGGGGGGGGGGCGGGGGCAGAGCAGATGCAAAGAAACACAAGGAAGGATGAGAGGACAAGGACCACAGTCGGGAGCAGCATCACCTCTTCCCTTCCATCTTGTCACTGTGTACCACAGTGACCAGCAGTTACTCTTTCATTAAAAAAATCCTTAAGGCGGTGACTTGACTGTCAACCTGACAGAATTTAGAAACATCACGGGAACAAATCAGGATTTCTGTATGTGTACCATATGCATGAAGTGTCTCTGGAGGCCAGAAAAGGGCCCCCATTTCTTTCTTAAAACTGTATAATGTTCTTATTTAGATTAAAAAGTCATAGTTTTATCTATAGTTCTTCCACTGATACGCTCTTAGTTTGATTTCATGTTTCAACTATTGTGAATAATGCTGCAATAAACACTGGGATGCCTGTATCTCTGCAACACACTGAATTTGTACCCTTGGGATATATGATATGATAATGGGAGTTGGTGATTGATAGATCACAAGTTCTCTTTTTAATCACAGGGCAAGTTCCATGGTGGTTTTCTCTAATGGTTGTACTAGGGTTCCTTTCCACACCTTTGCCTGTATTTGTTACATCTTATCGTTTTGATGGTGGCCATCCTAACAAGTATCAGGTGCTATTCCATTGTGGTTTCTTTCTTGAAAGTCAACTGGTAGTCGTTTATTCAGTCCTTTGTTGACTGGGAAGGATTTATTGAGCATCCACTACATGGAGGCCAGACAAAGGAGAGTATAGGCAAGAAGCTTAAAGGATCATGGAACTGAAGAGGCACCCTTTGTCTCCATGTCTCCGAAAGCCTTGCCCAGTCAGAGAGCTGCACTGAGGAATGAATGAACAAAGACAGTACTCTGATAAGATGCTAGTAGCAACTCAAGTGGAGAAAGTAACTCTTAGAAATAAAAAGATAGATCTGGGTTTTGTTGAGAGAAGTAGGAGGTTCAACATCCTGAGTTATGGGGCTAATTCAGGCAAAAGAAAGAAAGGAAAGGCACCTCTGGGGAGGACCAAATAGCCCAGTCTATTATACAAATGGAAAATATAAAGGGCACTTCAATGGAGAAAAGCAGAGGTGTCTTGGTATCAGAGTTTATAACTCTAGGCTGTGTGTAGCTATTGAAGATTCTAGAATAAGAGATGACCGTGACCATGATCATGACTGTGCTTTGCAAGGACTAAACTCAGGTAGGGCTGGCTTCATGAGTAAGTTACCTGTGTGGTCCTCAGACTCCACACAGAAGGGCTCTGCATTGGGTTTCATGCAACTATGCTATGCTGTGTTGAATTATTTTGAATGACAGTCCTCTGCTTTATCACTCCATGCATGTCTCTGTAATGTGGTCAGTCCTTGGGGTGGCTAATCTTGGTTGTTAGCTTGACTGAATCTGGAATCTACTAAAATGCAAGGCACTGAGCATGCCTATGAGAGACTTTCTTGATCAGATCATTTGAAGTGGGAAGAACTGCCCTAAATGTGGGCAAACCTCTTCTGGTGATGTCCCAGATATAAGGACAAAGAAGAAGGAAAGTTGGTTTTTTGCATGCTTTCCCTCTTGTTCGCTTACAAGCCCATCTATCTTGTTGCTACAACCAGGCTTAAATCCAGCTCCTTCAAGGTTCTAACATAGACTGGAAGCTAGCAGTTCTCCAAGAATCCTCCAGCCTTCAGCAGCAGATCGGGGCTTCTGAAACAGCCAGTCCTCACAAATCGAGGACCTATTAGATTCTCAGCCTCTTACAATGGAGAAAGCCATTGTTGGACTACACGGACCATATTGTGTAAACCAGGCTAATAAATCTCCTTTTAATAGACATGTTCATGTTCCTACCAGCTGTGTTCCTTTAGAGGACCCTGACTGATGCTATCCTTGATTCAGAAGATAAGGTTTGAGAAGTTACAGTGAGGGAAAATAAAGAGCAAGGAAACCAGACCAGAGACCATTGCAACGATGAATTGGAGTCGCTTTCACATCTTCCTGGACTCTGTAAGTTTTTAAAAAGGGAAGCCTTTTGTCACAGACCTAAGACTGTCATTTCCCTTCACAGTCCCTAAACGACACAGAATGGTTCATAACTAGATACGTCAGTCAGAGGGAAGTTTCATCGTCAGGGAAGCCATTTCAGCTGGGATGTCACATGCAAGTCATTCAGTAAGCACCCACTGAGCATCGTGAGGTCTGGCAGTGGAACTGGAAACCTACAGTGTCCAGAGACTCATGGATCTGGGCACATAGTGGGCAGAATTTGGAACCAGGTGTTTAGTTACAATAGATGCATCATTTGATTGGTTCAGAACACTCACTTGGGAACTTCCAGAGGAGCCAAGTTCCCAAGCACCCATGTCGGGTGCACTGTCTATAACTCCAGCTCCAGGGGATTCAACCCTTCTGACCTCCACAGGCACTGCAGGTACATACGCATACCCACATGCAGACATACACATATTCATAATTAAAAATAATAGAAATAAGTCTTAAAGAAAAGATTGGTAAAGTAGAAAAAGAGGCAAACTGAAAGAGAGTGTGGTGGGGGAGGAGGAGAGTAACACCTTGCTCTTTAGTCCACTTCAGGGGGTAGTCAGCAAGCAGTTGGGGTGGCAGGTGAAGACTCTGCACCCGAATGAATTAAACCCCCTGTCAAGCTACACACCCTTCCAAAACCCAGGGCTAGCTGTGAGCACATTCAATTAGATCAACCTGCCTCTGAGAATACAGTAACCTCTGCATTCTAGAGGAGCTGCACTTTTTCTTCCTTCTCAGTGACCACAGCTGACGGAAAGTGGGCATCTGGGACCTGCCTGAAAATACAGAGGCTCACCGCATATCATGGAGACTGTTGGGCTGAGGCTGAGCAAAGGAAAAGCACTGCCCAGGTGATAACTCGTCCTGTGGCCTCTCCAGATTTAAAAAGACTAACTGTCGTTCTATTGAAGCTCCTATTCCCTGCCACAGAGACCATCTTACTGGTTTGTCTTTGGTTTATTCTGCCTATCTCCAGAATTCAAGGCAATTGGTTTATATAGCCTGGAGGAATCTAACAGAAATACTTAAGCCATCTTTGGGGATGATGCTCTTGAGCTTGTGGAACCCTGTTCTCGGGGCTCTTTTATCTAACCGTGAATCATGGGGGTAGGGGAAGCTAGCAGACCTGGAAACAGATCTAGGTCAAAGCTGTAGCTGCTCTCTGATATCCTCAGCTCCCCCAGATTGCTCTGTACCTTCCTATCCTCTTCCCTATGCGAAGATAATCTTTTATCATGATAATATATGACGGTTACGGTTAGGGGGCTGTAGGTGTTAGCAAGAGGGGGAGATTAATGTTTCCAGGAAGCACCTCGCTCTGAGAAGCGCACCATTTTGCTGTTATCTATCCAAGATTCAGCATCCTCAGACCAAAGGGGCAAAGAGGCTTGTCTGTAAGGCAAAGCAGCTCCACGGAAGTAGAGCCCCAAGGAGGTGGAGAAGGATGGAGAGGAGCAGACACAGAGGAAGACGGGGTGCTAGCTGCATGTGTCGTTGCTGTGATAAAAATACCCACAAAAACAATGTAAGAGCACCAGAACTTGTCTTGGCTGATGGCCTGACGTTACATTCTACTGTGACTGGGAAGGCAGAGCTGCAGGAGCATGAGACAGCTAGCTGGTCACACAAGCATCCATGGCTAGGGAGCAGAGAGTGATGGATGCTGGTGCTCAGCCCCCTTCTCCCTTTTATTCAGTCTGAGATAGCAGTCTGTGAAACGGTGTAACCCATACTTAGGGTGGGTCTTTCCACCTCAGTGAAGCAAATCTAGAAACTCTCTCAGAGTTTTCTTTCTGTGGTGACTCTAAATGCCACCCAGTTGACAATCAAGATTAACTGTCCAGAGAGGGCAGCTTGGGAAGAGCCTTCTGGCTCCTGTCCTCAGGAGTATTGCACCTGAGATCTAAGTGACATGGGGATGGGGTCATCAGTCTATCTGAAGAAACACGTGCTGATGTACATACCTTGCATCATTAGTTAACCCTCTGTGCTGTCATTAATTGATTTGGGTGAGATGCCAGCCATCATGTAGTGCCCCCCCAACTCTGCTTGGGCACTATGACCTCGATTTTATCCATTTCATACTATGACATTGTCCATTGTTACCTCAGCATGTGCCGTGATTGAGACTTTCCATTAAAAGATGCCACTGAAATGACCAAAGGCTACCAAGATAGAGAGAAATTGTGCATTCTGGAAGTTGGGAAACAGTGCCCTGTGAGGAAACTGTACAAAAATAAAAGGATCACGGGAAAGCTAAGGGAAGTTTATTCAACATCCCGTCAGTAAATTAACACCCTGGAAATTTCTATTCTTCCAAGCTGAATAAGAACATGGTGAGGAGTCACTTCCACACATCAACAACCAAATAACAATAATTTATACTCGTTTCAGAGAAGGAAGTGACTTCACAGCTGCTGCTGGAGCAGGCTGTAATAAACACATGCTTTGTTCCACAATATGAGGCTTTGCCATCCCTAAGACATCTCACGAGCTACACACATGTGAAATCCAACAAGAGCCCACCTCCCAGGGGAAATGGAGAGTTTGTGGTGGTCACATGCCACAGGATGCTGAATGACTGGCACTAAGCATTCACATTGTTCTTCTGTGTAAGACTAACTCCCAAAGCAAACTTTGGATCATGAAAGAAGAAACACATTTGGCACATCACTGTTGGCTTTTAAATAACAGAGAATACAAATAGAAATGACACCACTAGCCAGAGAGATGACTCAGTGGGTAAAGGTGTTTGCTACCAAGCTTGAAGCTCTGAGTTCAAATCCTGGGCCCACAAGATAGAAGGTGAGAAATGACTCCTTCAAGTTGTCTTCTGACCTCTACATATATATGTCACACACACATACACACACACACACACACACACACACACACACACACACTATAAAAATAAATAAATAAATAGATAGATAGATAGAATTTAACATTTTTAAAAAGAAATGACACTGTGAAGTATTATTCACATTCTTGTAAAAATGCTTGTTAAACTGTAGAGTTTGCCTATCTTATGGGGGCAGAGGAGAGGACAGGCAGTGGGCAACGCCTGTATGGAAAGGATGTGTGAAGATTTGGAAACCAGAAGTGCAGGAGGCCTTTTGGGAGGTGAACTGTCATGGCTAAGATTCTTGATCCACAAAGAAAACAATATAAGTTTCCATTCCGCATCACTGCAAAGGCAAACCAAGGTGTCAGGGAGAGTTGCAAGAGTCACTAGCAAAGGGCTTGGGGTGAGCTCCTTAGACAAGAAACACATTCTCTTTTCCAAAACCTGCATTTAGATGATGAGCTGTAGATTCCCAACAGAGATGATGTTCCCCCATAAGGCAAAAACTGGTTCTTGGCCTGGTAGTATATTTCAGTGGTAGAGTGTTTAACCAGCATTCTTGAGACCCTGGGTTCAATTCTCAGAACTACAAAAAAAGTGGAAAAGCTAGAGAGATAGATCAGTCAGTGAAATGCTTGACACACAGGCATGAGGACCGGGGTTTGATCCCCCAGAACTCATGTATATCACACATGTCTGTAATCCCAGTGCTGGGAGGCTGAGATATGTTGACCAGTCAGTCAATCAAGTCAAATCAGTAAACTTCAAGTTGAATGAGACACTCTGCCTCAAAGAATAAGTGGAGAGTGATTGAGAAAGACACTCACTTTTAATCTCTATCCTCCACATGTATACATGTGCACATACAAGTAAGTACACAAACATGTACACACACACACACACAACTGATTCTTGGGGTTTATCTCGAGTTGAACAGAATCCTCCAAAATTAATGTCCATCTCAGATCTCAAAATATATCTTCATTTGGAAACATGATCAGAACCCATATGGTGGCTCACAGCTTTGTAACTTTGTAACTTCAGTTCCAAGGTATCTGATGCATCCTCTAACCTCCACTGGTCCCTGTATGTACACAGTACACATACTTACATGCAGGCACGTGCACATACATAAAATAAAATTATTTTTAAAGGTGAAATCATATGACTGAGAATGGGCTAGAAATCCAATGAGAGTGACCTAAGACACAGAATAAGATCAGAGAGAGGAAAGAAGGCAGGATGGTGGAGGCGGAGAAGGTAGATACAGCCATGAGCCAAGAAATTGCTGGAGTCAACAAAACTGCAAGAGGCAAGGCAGGATACTCCCTGAGAACATCCAGAGGGTACCCGGCCCTGCTCATACCACAAACCTAGCCCTACAACCCGGGTCCATGAGAAACTGAATTCACGTTCTTCAGTCACTGTCAGTCTATTTAACATAACATATGGAACTGAGTAATTATGAAGAGCAGAGATTTGTTCATTGAAATTTTAAAGACTGGAAAATGGATGTGTTTCTGGGTTAAGACTTCCCTTGCTACATGAGTTCATAAGCCCTTTGTCATTATGATCAAACATATGATATGAACACCTTTAAAGGGGGAAGATTTATTTGAGCTCAAGATTTCAGTGTGTGGCTGACTGCCTCCACCATTTTGGACCTGAAGCAAGACATGATCATCATGACAGATGGTGAATGGCAAAGCAGAGCTTCTCACTGCACATGGTCAGGAAGCAGAGGCAGACAGAGAAAGGGATAGATATGCTCCCAGTGACCCACTTCCTCCACTATGTGGGCCTCACCTATTGAAGTTTCTACCACCTCCCCAAATAGTTCCACCAGCTGGAGACCAAGCCTTCAATGCATGAGCTGTAGAAATATTTTCTATTCAAAACATAAACTACATGACAACACAGTGTCAGTAACACAGCAGAACAGTAACTAGCTATCCCATAGCTGTGACACTACACCTTAACCATGGCAAATCTTATAAAAGAAAGCATTTAACTGAGGAGCTTGTTTATTGTTTCAGAGTGTTAATCCATGATCATCATGGTAGAAAGCAGACAGCCATATTGCTGGAGCAGTAGCTGAGAACTTTACACCCCAGTCTGTAGGCAGCAGGCAGTGAGACACGCACTGCATGGCCTGGACTTTTAAATCTCAAAGCCCACTCCCCAATGACACACTTCCTCCAACAAGACCACATCTTCTAATCTTTCCCAAATAGTTCCACTAACTGGGAATCAAGCATTCAAACCTATGAGCCTATGGGGGCCACACACAACAAGACAGAGTAAATGTGCTAGATTTCATCTCTCTTTCTCCTTCTCTAAAGCCATTAACTCCATCACCAGGGGCCATGTCCTCATCCCTTGACCTATTCCAATTTCCTCTTGTATTAGTCAGTGTTCTCTAGAGTAACAGAACCTATAGAATGAGTCTCTCTCTCTCTCTCTCTCTCTCTCTCTCTCTCTCTCTCTCTCTCTCTCACTCACACACACACACACACACACACACACACACACACACACTCATATGGATTTATTAGAATGACTTACAGGCTGTGGCCCAGCTAATCTGACAATAACTGCCTATGAACAGAAAATCCAAGAATCCAGAAGTTGCTCAGTACATGAGGCTGGATGTCTCAGCTGGTCTTCAGTAGATGCTGGAATCCTGAAGAAGTATTCTCTAATGCCAGCGAAGGAATGGATGTGCCAACACAGTGACAGCAAGCAGGTAAAGAACAAAAGCTTCCTTCTTCCATGGCCTTACATAGTGGTGGTTCTCAACCTCCCTAATGTTGTGACCCTTCAATACAGTTCCTCATGTTGTGGTGACTCCCAGCCATAAAATGATTTTCATTGCTACTTTATAACTTAAATTTTGCTACTGTTATGGATCACAATGTAAATATCTGAGTTTTCCAATGGTCTTAGGCAATCCCTGTGAAAGGATCTTTCAACCCCCATGAAAACCATGGTTACATAGGCTTCCAGCAGAAGGTATGGCCCAAATTAGATCTGGATTAAAGATGTGTCTTCCTACTTCAAAGATCTGGATTAGAAGTTGATCTTCCCATTTCAAACTAAGTAGAAATCCCTCACAGGTATGCCCTCCATCTTTGGGTCTTAGTTAATTCCAGATATAGTCAAGTTGACAAGCAAGAATAGCCATTACATTCTCAAACCAAGATCTCTAGGCAACAACAACATTTGACTGTGGAGAGTAAATTTCCAATATGTGGACTTTGGGCAACATTCATCATACAAAATTAACTAAGCAGTTTTACAGGGTAGAAGAATTCCCACCCTTCTTTTTAAGGCATTGGAAGCTCATACTGCACATAAACAGGTTTATCTAGGGCATTGAATCTTTGTGGGGAGGAGAGACTAGGAACAAACGTCTTAGTAAATTCTTTTATTGAGTTATGAAAGGTTAAGCAGGGCACTGGACTGTGAGGGTCTTGAGGGAGGCTAGAGACAGAGTGTTTTAGCTGAAGGTTACTTTCTCCAGTGATGAGGACCACTTATTTTTTTGTTCTTGGCATATAAAATAAATGTCTCCAATTATTTCTTTTTCATTCTGGCCCAGACAATTACCACGAGTTCCCGAAATTGTTTTTCTGTCCATGTGGAATCGAATTCATCCCCAAATGAAGCAGAATAATCACCTGTAGTGTGCCCGTTTTCGGGTTGTGTCTCCACATCATCTGTTTTCTTGCTTCCTGGGAGTTGTAAGGAAGGCAGTGCCAGCACTTCTAGAGTCTGCGTTTGCTCTCATTTTCCTGGCTTTACGTTACAGCTGTAATGTCTGCAGCAAGGTTAAGTTGAAGTAGTTGGCCATTTCACCATTAAGTTGCACTGTTTCCTCTGGCATTTTAAATATAACTGAAAGGAAAGTGTGTGTGGCTGAGGTCTATAGTGGGTTGAAATACTCCTTTGAAGTTCATGTCTATCTGAAACCTTAGAATGTATCTCTATTTGGAAATAGATATTGTTAAAGGAAAGATCAAGACAAGATCATGCAGAGAGTGGGCTGTGAGTCCAATGAAAATGACCTTCTGAGAGACACACCAAGATACACAAAGATAGAACAAAGAAAGCACGTGACAATGGGGGCAGAGATGGGCTTGTTGCTGCCATAAGCCAAGGAATTCCTGGAACCAGGAGAGCTGTGGAGTCAGGTTGTAGGCCTACAAAGCACATTCCGTGAGTGCCTATTCTGTCCTGCTGTGAGTCTCAGATAGATAGTTGGAACAGCTCTGCTTTGGTTTAGGACATTAACAGAGACTCTTTGGAACTCAGTGCAACAAGGAGGTCTCTAGAGAGTCCAAACATAAGGTGGATACCAGAACCCGAATGTGTTTAAGTCTCTGAATTCTTCACAGTGAATCACAGCAAATGTGATGATACTAGCCTTGTAGATGTTGACAGGCATCACCACCCACTTCCTCTGTAGTAGAATGTTAATCATCCTACCTTCTCTGGAATGTTCTGTTTTGAATAGCACTGTCTCCACATATGTGGTAGGGTTAGAGTTATGAGGTATCAACTGTGCAAGTCCCTTCACTAAACAGCAACAATGGGGTCACCTAGGTAACACATGAAGCTTTCGCCTGGTACATGAGGACACAGAGAATGGGAGGTGAGGTGGGGTTCTTTTGAAAAGTCTCAATGTGTCATGGCCTTGTCCTGCATGTGAGATTAAGGGGTGGGAAAGAAATAGGAAGTCATTCATGTTTTAAGCCAAACATGTGAGTCTGGGTTTTAGGTCTCAGGAGCTTAACAGGTCCTAACTCTGGAGATTCAACAACAGAAGCTAGAGTTGCCCCATGGGAGATGCTGCCTGGCTAGCCAGAGGAGCCACAGACAGAGAGGGAAGGACTACCTTGAAAAGAGTGGGCACCTGATGAGGATGCAGGGGCAAAGATGCTTATGCAGAGCTGGAGGTATCATAGCTCAGTGGTGGAGCACTTATTCAGCATGTATAAGACCTTGGGTTCAGTCCACATTTCCAGGTGTTAGAAACAGATCTTTCTACAGAGAAGAATGTTAGTAACACTCAAAGATGAAGCAATCCCACCAGAGAACATGGAGGAAGCCATTGAGGCCAGAGACCAGCCTAGGGACATGCTACATCAGGGTACTGCACCCTGCAGCCCCAGCAAGAGATCTTTGAGGAGCCCAAGGAAGAGCCTTGGGAAGGGGAAATAAGCCTTTGTTCTGACACCATCAGAGGTCACTAATGTAATTACAACCATAAGCACTAAGGAGATATCACACACACACACACACACACACACACACACACACACACACACACACACACACACTTACCCTCCTTTGGTTATAGCCTAACCCTAGAGAAGCCAGATCAATGGAGCAGAGAACTGGAAAAGTCAGGAAGGAGTGAGGAATTCAATGCCAGCTCTTTTCCTCATCACGGGTCTCCTGCCTGACACTGGTCCACAGAGTGTTAGCAAATCTTAAATGACAGAAAGGCTGACACTTTCTTCTCAACCAGACCAGACTTCATACCTGGAACATCAGACTGTGCATTGACATCTGAGAGTGGCCACAAAGGCTTTGGGAGCATCCAGGGTGTGAGAGGACTTGCCAACAGGACATTTAGAGGGGCATTGGGGAGGACAATCCAGTTACGCTTGTTTAATAAGCACTCACGTGATGTCTTTTAGGTAGAAATATGTCCAAAAGATGGACCAGGATAAAATGGCCCATAAGATGGGTTTTCAAATACAGACTGCAGTATTCAGCTACCTTGGTAGCTTCAGAAAAGAAATGACAGAATTTGAGTAAAGAGATTACGTGAGTATGATTTCATTGTCTCTGCTTATTATGAGGACTGAGAGACAACAAACAACACTGAGAAATCCCAGGCCAGCTTGTCCTGCAACTTCCTTCAGCCTGCCCCGTTACCTCAGCAGGCACTGGGGCCTCCGTGGGGTGACTCTTAACCCCAACTGCCAATTTCGTTGGATCTGAAATCAAGTAAAAGACATGTCCCTGGTGGGTCTCTACAGGCTTTTCCAGGAAGGACTAATGCCTTAGTGAAAAATCCCTCTCTCAAGGGGAGGGCAGTCTCCTGTGGCGGGGCTAACACCAAGAAGTCTAAGGGGAAAGCAGCACTGTTTGCCTGCCTGCCTTTGTTTCATGCTGGTAAGGGCATCTGCTCTGTTGTTGCTGCTGCTATCCAAACCGACACTGGAGCCCAGCTTCTTGAGCCTTCTACAGCAAACTAAAGACCAACAGCTCTTGGGGAATCTCTCTGGCCTTCAGATCTAGATTGGGACTGATGAGGCACCCAGTTTTGTAGATTGAGCAGCTACAGGTTTCGCAGATTCTCCAGTGCACAGAGGCTATTGTTAGACTACCCTGGCCCTTTAATGCAAGATAATCTAATAAATCTTCCATAATGTATATTCATTCCATCAGTTTTATTTCTCTTGAGAACCCTGGTTAATACAGGTGACTTACCTCTATGTAGCATCTCCTGAAAATTCTCAAGGTCCTCTACAGGAGTCACTTCCCTCTTCTATTCCTGGAATTCTTTTCATAAGCATTTTCTGACCAGGAAGGGTCCACTATCCTTGTCTAGTCATACCACCTTCTAGAAAGTTCCTGTTGTTCTCTTCCTCTTAGGAGCAAATGACAGCCAGAACCATAGAGTCACAGGGTATAGTGGACAATAACAGGCTAAGTTCTAGGCTTTTGTGACCACCTGAATTCTGTGCATGCCTTAAATTAGCTAAGGGTGTTGCCCATCCTGATTTGATCTTTAGGTAGCTCTTTGCAATTCACAATCTTCCATTTGCTTGAAACTATATGAGCTTTATGTTGCAAATGGCCTTCAGCTGCTTTGGTCATCCAAGACTCTCTGGTTCATCGTCTTGATGGGACTAGAATGCCTGGGTGCAGCGATGAGCTTCTCCCGTGCCTTACTATCAGGCCTCTTTAAATCACGTCTCATACCAAATTCTGCCCCTCTGTACAGACACCAACTGCACAGATGTCTACTAGTAGAGTAGACTAGGCTCCAAACAGTGCAACCTCTTTGGATTTCTAGACACTCTGACTCCACTTTGCATGGATTAGCCCAAACAGGTGCCACAATATCCCAGAAACTGGATTCTGTCACCCTTGCGGTTCAGAAAGCTGTCAGAATTGCCTCCCTCTGTGGCTCAACTCAGAGCCACTTGGGGACAAAGTTTCAGGTGCCGCCCCAGAGCATAGCTCTATGACTTGCTGCAGTGGTGGCTGTCCCTAAAACATAGTTTTAGTCTGCCTACACACTTAATCAGATGGGCCTGTTCCTAGCATTGTGTCTGTTATTGTTCTCATCTCTGGAGGAAAAAGCCTAACAGGACAACTTAAAGGAGAAAGTGTTTATTTGGGCTTGAGGTCCCAGCAGGTCCTGCTCCATCACAGTGGGGAAAGTGATGTGGAGGATCCCAGCCCACACACAGCAGCTTACTCATTCGGAAGCAGACAGGACACAAGGAATGCTAGGCAGGAGCCAGAGGTGGCATAACCTTCAAAGATCCACCCCTACTTTCCCAGCCAGGACCCACCTCGGACAATGCTACACCAGTGGTTCTCACCTTCCGAATGCTGTGACCCTTTAATACAGTTCCTCATGTGGTGGTGACCCCTCAATCATGAAGCTATTTCATTGCTACTTCATAACTGTAATTTTGCTACTGTTATAAATCATAATGTAAATATCATGCCCCACAGGTTGAGAACCACCCACAGCCTTCCAAATAGAGCCACAAGCTGGGGCTTGTGAGCAGTCAAAGCATGAGCCTGTGGGGCAAATTTCAAACTCAAACCATAATACATCTATTACACAAACGAGTTTTAGCAAATGAGTTTTAGCCATGAAAACCCATGTCTGACAGCCATCAGATTCATTATTAGAATCTCTGCTGGTGGGATGGGGGTGGACCTTGGTGGTATAGTACTTGACTAGCATGCACAAAGCCCTGGGTTCAGTCCCCAACACCACAAAAATGTCTCTTGAGGTGACAGACGCAGGGTACTCAATGGTTGTGCTCACTGCCTGTGGCCCTTCTAACTAAATGCTAATCTGACTAAAGCAACTGAGAACCCCTAGAGAGTTGTGACAAGTAGTATACTCACATATTCACATTCACACCCTTGTCTGTGCTCAAACAATTTAAAGTAAATTACAGACTCCATAGCAATATGCAAATAGAAAACCACATCTGCCCAAAGTAACTATTTTTGTAGTCCCATAATTGACATCTATGACACTAAGTAGAAAACTGATTTAAATAATGTAAAAATAATGGAATGTGCTGATTCTGTTTTTATAAAACTCAATCTTTTTATCCCTTAATTTGGAAAACATAAAAAGCATGAATTAAGTTAAACTCAGCCACAATCCTATAGAGAGCTGTCAATGCCTAGCATTTTCCTTTCTTACCATTCAAAGACATGTGCATATTCTATCAAATTGAATAACCACAATCAAATTGGATAAGCTTTATAACATAGAATTAAACTATGAATATTGGCCTTTAAATATTTATCATTAAATGGTCTTTCATATTTTAAATTTATGTTATTGTATATTTAGCTGCACCATAATTTACAAACTAATTCTTGATGAGATTCTGTTAGGTTGTTCCTATTTGTTTTTCTTTTTTGAATGCAAGGTCTTACTGTATAGTGCTGGCTGGCCTGAAGCTTGCTATTTAGACCAGATTGGCCTTGAACTCACAGAGATCCACCTGCCTCAGCCCTGAGTACAGGGATTACAAGCATGCACCACCCCCAGTTTGTTTCTGATCTTTTATTAACATAGACAAGTTCATACTTAGTACTCAGAAAAACACAGAG
This sequence comes from Onychomys torridus, assembly GCF_903995425.1. NCBI lineage: Eukaryota > Metazoa > Chordata > Mammalia > Rodentia > Cricetidae > Onychomys > Onychomys torridus. The sequence goes on along the minus strand of NC_050444.1, from coordinate 77,740,954 downwards.
GATACACATACATCACAAAGCAGAGTTTAATAAAGGGCTGCTTATGGCCCATGTTACCACCAAAGACCATGTAGATGTTCATGGTCTGTACTGCCACTAGAGACCTTGCTGAGGTCTGTGGCACATACTGATGACAGAAACCTGTTGTGGATATCACTCTGTATAAATAAAATGCTGATTGTCCAGGAGCCAGGAAGGAAGTATAGGCAGGACAATCAGAGAAGAGAATTCTGGGAACAGGAAGGCTGAGTCAGGAGAGGCTGCCAGCCACTGCCGACATGTAAGATACTGGTAAGCCACAAGCCATGTGGCAAGGTATAGATTTACAGAAATGGGTTAATTTGATATATAGGAACTAGAAAGCAAGAAGCCTGAGCCATTAGGCCAAACAGTTTAAATAACATAAGAGTCTGTGTGTTTATTTTATAAGTGGGCTGTGGCACTTCCCAGGGATTAGCAGGAGCTGGACAGAAATGCTCCAGCTACAGAGACCATGTGGATGTCTGTGGCCTGTGCTATCTATCACCAGAAACCCTGTGGAAGTCCTCTTGCTGACTGTAAAGGTCAAGGAAGCTACTTTTGCAGCAGCATTGATGACTGCAGTCTCACAGTTGAGAAAGAGAGACATAGAAGGCTTTGGTGAGAACTCCTATCCCCACCCCACCTGACCCCACCCCCAGAAAAAGTTCCTAGACAGGAGACCATGAAAGACAACTTCTAGAAGTTGTGATAAGGCTGCTGAAGTGCAGCTCTCCACACTAAGGGCTTCTGGGGGGCAGGGGGGGAAGGACTCAATTTTCCTTAAGGCACTGGCCGCTGGGAGTTTGACCATGCTCCAGTGAGTATATGGGCAACACAAATTGGACTTGTGGATTTTTTTCTTTTTTCTTCTTTTTTTTTTTTGGTGGGGGGGAGTCACAAGAGTGGAGGTGGACCTGGGAGGACTGGGAAGTGAGTGTGATCAGGGTGCATGATGTAAAATTTCCAATAATCAATAAAAATATCATGAAAATAAATAAGTAAATAAAGGGCTGCTTATAAAGTGAGAAGGGATCCCCTGGTTTGGATCTGAAAAGCTCCCCAAAGGCCTTATGCCTTGTGCACAGCCCTATGGTCCTATAGGGAAGCAGTATAACCTTTAGGAGGCGGGGCCTAGTTGGAGGAAGTGGGGGATGTCCTTGACGGGGATGTCCTTACCCTTCCTCTCCTTTGTTGTCCTCATAAGGCAAGTGGCTTTGCTCTACCATATTCCTCCATGAACTTCTGCCTCACCCCAGTCCCAAAGCTGTAAGGCCAAGTGGCCATGGACTAACACCTCAGAAAGCATGAATGAGCCCAAATAATTCTTTAATTCTTGTAAGCTGATTATCTCCAGCATTTTGCCATAGCACCAGGAAGCTGAAACGCACAGGGAAGGTTTAGGGAAACAACCTCAGCCAGGACACATGCCTGTGGCTTAAATCATGGAGGAGCTGTTACCTACCCCAGACTTGGACAGGGAAAGTAAAGAGAGGACATGGATGACGCCACCAAATAAGAACTGCACACAGCCTGCAGCGGAGACCTGCCTGATGGACAGGGATGGCTAAACCCATCCGGAAAACTGGCCAGAGGAGGCCCATGGATATTGTCAAAGGTTTCATTATTCTGAGAGGAAGGAGCAGGGCAAAGAACAGAAATCAAGTTAGGGAAATACTGTTTATCTTCAAGCACAAAATCCACCCAGGCTTACAAGGTTAAAGATGTGCATCCAATAAATCACTTCAGCACTAAAAAAAACGTTATCAATGATCACAGGATTTCTGTGCCTGGGTAGACGGATGGGGTGAGTCTGTAGCAATGTTTTCATAGTAACAAGTCTCAGCTTTCTAACATTTACTACCTGGCATGCTCTTGCTGAATTGTTAACAGTTATCTCATTGAACCCTCCTAGTAGGCCCCAAAGTGAATATGATTATAGTATGGTCTTACAGAGGAGGAAGTGAATATTGAAGACATCCAATGATATGGTCAAGGTCACACATTAATTGAGTGGCAAAACCAGGATCTTGGCATCAGTAGACCAGAGTTCAAGGCCAAACTACTCACCCTGAGCATAGTGTCTACATGAGCTGTCCAACACAGAATTACTTTACAGAAGTTATGGTAAGTAAAAATTAAGCCATTACATGGAATGTCTATCAAAATTTAAAGGAGAGGAGCCTTTAGAGATAGCTCAGTGGTTAAGAGCACTGGCTGCTCTTCCAGAAGATCAGTGTTCAATTTCCAGCATCCACATGGCTGTCCACAATCATCTGTAACTCCAGTTCTAAGGAATCCAACACCCTCTTCTGGCCTCTGCAGGCCCAAGGCATGTGTGGTACACAGACATGCAAGCTGTTAGAACACCCATACACATAAAAATAGAACAAAGTATAGGGAATAAATTTTAAAAGTTAAGAAAGTGGGGCTGGAGGGATAGCTCAGCCGTTAAAGGCTAGGCTCACAACCAAAAAAGTTAAGAAAGTGATAAATTTGAGAGTGTTACTCAGTATTATTATTGAGGCTGAAGGGATGGCTCTGGGGTAAGAGTGCTTGTTGTTCAACCATGAGGACCTAACTTCAAGTGCCCAGAACCAACAAAAAAAGTCAGGTGTGGTCCCATGCACACCGGTAACCCCAGATCTGTTGGAGGGGAGACCTGAGGATTGCTGGGACTTCCTGGATGCCAGTGTAGCTCCAGGTTTAATGAGAAACCTCTCTCAAGGGTAAGTGAAAAGTGATGCGGAAGTACACCAAGATCCTTTGTAGTGGGAATTCGTTCCACCAATTAGCTTTGAGGTATAAGCCTTAGGGCGTGGTTTCTGATCCACATAACTGATCGCTTAAAAAGAGGAAGAGAGGGGGCGTCTTGGCCTCTGCCTCCTCCTCCCCTCCCCCTTCTCCTCCTCCCCCTCCTCCCCTCTTCCTCCTCTCCCTCCTTCTTCTCCTCCTCCTCCTCCTCTTCTTTTCTTCTTGGGGTGGATTCAGACAACTGGATCCATTCATTCCCAGGCAGAACAGACAGCAGCTGTTCACCTGGTTCTGTGTTAGTGAGTGAATCCTCCCCTTTATTACTTTAATAAATCCTTGTTACTCCCTTAAACCGACTCATGTGGATCTCACATAATAGTCCTCCTTGTCCTCTGCATGCGTGTGAACAAATGTACTCATACACATATACACATACATCACACACACACACACACCACTCATACACATGGATAAAAAAGTAATAATATGCATTAATCATCTCTTAGAGTTTTCTGAATACCAATTTGTTATTCTAAAAATTAGCAACAGACAAGAATTAAAAACCTATTGTGTTTTTCCTTTTTGAACTGTATTTCATGGTAACTAAACAGCTAATGGGTATGTGTTTAGGGGCAGAAAATCCCAGATATTACATACAGAAAGAATGACAGAGCCAGGTCAGGTGGTGGTGGCGCACACCTTTAATCCCAGCACTCGGGAGGCAGAGCCAGGTGGATCTCCGTGAGTTTGAGGCCAGCCTGGGCTACCAAGTGAGTTCCAGGAAAGGCACAAAGCTACACAGGGAGACCCTGTCTTGAAAAAAATAAAAATTAAAAAAAAAAGACAGAATTACCACTTCCATCTTCTTTTCTCCTCTCTCTCTCTGTATATGTATGTATGTATGTATGTATGTATGTACGTGTGCATTATGTATGTATTATATATGTATGCATGCATGCATGTCGTGGCCTATGTGTGGAGGTCAGAGGAAAACTTCAGGTGTTAATCCTCACCTTCTCCCTTATCTAGTCTCTTTCTTGTTTTTCCACTGCATATACCAGGCTAGCAAGATTCTGGGGATCCTCCTGTCTCTGCTTCCCATCTCCTTGTAGGAGAGCTAAGATTACAGATGTGTGCACCACATCTGGCTTTATATGAGGTCTAGAGATTCAAGCTCAGGTCCTCATGCTGGCACTTTACTTACTCAGCCATTTCTCCCCGAGTCTTAGTGAAGCATCCTATCTACACAATCATTGGTATGAGTTAAAATCATCTCATATAGGATTGGTAGAAATATCCAGGCTGACAGCTCCCTATCCAGTGATCGCCTCAGTACCACGTAGCCATAGGAAATCAGGCCCATGTTTTCCTATGTGGTACATCCATGTGTGCAACCATGCGGTATGTAGAGGCTCAGAAGCAAAATCCAGGAGCATCTTTTCAAAGTGACGGAACTGTAATCTAATCAAGTCTCCAAATAGAATCAGCACTAATTGAAAATGAAGGAGATAAGGAAGTAAGAGAAGCTGATGAGATATCAAAGACAGCTCAGCTCGCCCAAGCCAGAGTACGGGAATTTCTGCAGAGGAAGTGACTGTGTTTGTTTCCCAAATAATGACTTGATGAGGGAGCGTGGGACTGTGACAGATGGAGAGGCTTAAGACAGTAGCTACTGAACAGGAACAGGGCTTCCTTTGGGCATGATGAAAAAGTCCTAGAATTCAAGGTAGAAGTTGTACAACACTGTGAAAATATTCACTGCTGGTGAGCTGTTCACATTAAAATGATTGACTTCTGTGATGAGAATTTTACTTCATTAAAAAGAGATTTACAAAATTCAGTCAAGGGGCCAGGAATGCAGCTCAGTGCAAGAGTACTCACTGAGATGTTTGAAGTCCTAGATTCAATGCACAGCACAAGCCTGAGAGAGAACAGAAAAGAAATAGAGCCATTGCATGCCAAGTCTAGATTTTTGTCTGGCTTGCCTAAATGAAAATCAATCAATGAGAATGGCCATTGGGTCAGTCAAATTACAATCACAATTTATACCCACCTCAAAGTAGAATAACCAATGTCCTAGGCAACGTTCTATTGCTGTGAAGAGACATCATTACCACAGCAGCTCTTCTAAAGGAAAGCGTTTGATTGGGGCTGGCCTACAGTTCTGAGGTTCAGTCCATTATCATCATGGTGGGAAGCATGGCAGCATGCAAGCAGACATCATGGTGCTGGAGAAGTTGAGAGTTCTACACCTGGATCGGCAGGCAGAGGGAAGGAGAGAGCACTGGGCTTGGCTTGGGCTTCTGAAGCCTCAAAGTCTACCCCCAGTGACACATTTCCTCCAATAAGGCCACACCTACCCAACAAGACCATGCCTCCTAATAGTGCCACTCTCTTGTGATCAAGCATTCAAATCTATGAGCATATGGGGCCCATTTTTATTCAAACCACCACAACCAGTTCCAACTTTTTAAAGGTTATTTTATGTGTATGGTTGTTTTGTCTGCATGATGTCTTGCACCACATCTGTAGTGCAAATGGAGAGCGTGTCAGATCCCCTGAAAATGGAATTACAGATGACTGTGAGCCACCATGAAGGTGCTAGGAATCAAACCCAGGTCCTCTTCAAGAGCAACAAGTGCTCTTAACCACTGAGCCATCTCTCCACTCCCCAAATTTTTAAAATTGGGAATGAATGTTAAGGATTTAAATCATAGTATACTGCTGTGAGATAGTGCTTTTGTACACTGGTTTAATAAAATGCTGATTGGCCAGTAGCCAGGCAGGAAGTATAGGCAGGATAAGCAGACAAGGAGAATTCTGGGGAGAGAAGGCTGAGTCGGGAGTCGCCAGCCCGCCGTCCAGAGAGCAGCATGAAATGGCACACAGGTAAAGCCATGGAATACATGGCAACATATAGATTAACAGAAATAGGTGGAATTTAAGTGTAAGAGCTAGTCAGTGGTAGGCTTGAGCTAATAGCCAAGCAGTTTTAATTAATATAAGCCTGTGTGTGTTTGCTTGGGTCTGAGTGGCTGTGGGCCGGATGGGACACAGAAAAACTTCTAGCAAGTATACTCCTTTCTGAGTCTGAATGCTTTTTTTTCTCCTAAAAAAATTATGTATCCTGACTGTACCCCTCAGCAGCTCACAACCTTCCAAAGCCATCCTTTTCCCCCACAGAAAAACTCTGACCGCTGTGGCTTCTGTTCACCAAGTCGCAGCCAGGAATGCCTTCCACCAAGCAAGGCACACAATGCAAACACCATGAAGGATTTGCTGCCCTGCTAGACCCCGTGTGGCACAGCCTTTCTCCTCCATGGCATGCCTGTCAGCTGAGTACTCTTTAGTCTCCAGCCTTCTCCTCAAATTTTAGAATGCCAAAGACCATTCATTAATCTAGGAACTACCTGGCTTTCTGAAGTGCGCTCAACCATGAAAATTCAGTGGAAATGTCATGTCAGAAGTCCTGTTTCATTGTCATTTTTCTATGCCACACACTAACTCTCTAATTCCTTAGACTGCAGGTACATAACTTAAGTTCAGTGTCTCCCTGTTTCCTACACATTAGAAAACAGCTGAGTTAGAACTGTCTTGAAATATAGAAGCAACCAAATGTAAATACATCCTCTAAATGGCTAAAGTAGAGTAGGCTCTAGCCTTTATCATTCTAATAATTTTTTATTTTACATCAATGAGTGTTTCACTTACATGTCTATTTGTGTACCATGTGCATGCAGTGTTCTTGGAGACCAGAAAAGGGCATTGGAAACTCTGGAACTAGAGTTCCAGATGACTGTGAGCAGCAATGTAGGTGCTAGGAATTGAACCCACATCCTCTTGAAGAACAGGCAGTGCACATAGCTGCTAAGTCATTTCTCCTGCCTATTCTAATAGTCTCATTTCCACTGGCACAGTTGAGACCCAAAAAACTTTTGTAAGTATCACTCTTCACCACTTATTAATATTGAGACCCCTTAATGATGGAAATTCTATTTTCCACACCTTCTAAGTCAAATATTCTGTTGTCCCATATTTGGTGTGCCATTTTTAGACTCAAGAATCAATAGCAACAAATTACTCCATTAAATGTGGTTTGAATGGATGTATCTATCACTGTCAACATCTATATACATCCCAGTTCTGATCCCTGGGATCTTTATATTCCTATAACCTCCTAACATGATATATGAGAGATTAAGGCAAAGTTCATCTGGAAATCCATACAGGGCAGAACTGAGCACAGAACATTCTAGTGTTCCCTAGAAATCTCTCTCTAAACAAACTTCTCTTCATTAGTAAAGGCTCTTGATAAATTCTTATGAACAAGTTATTTCTTGTACATTCCCACGTATGTTGGGAGTTGGTTGAGTGTTTAATCTTTTCCAAGGATCAATATTATACCCCTGGTCTACCATTCTATAACCCACTCTTGTCCTGCCCTGAAAGTCAGAGGCACCCCAAGAGGTACGTGGCTTCTGGGCACTCAAATATCAAGAGGGACCATGTTAGTGGCTGATATTTGTAGAATCAAGTTCTGCATGTTGTAAACTATTCTAGCCAATGACCATGATGTATCCATTAAAAACCAATATAATTTTTCAGCAGATGGAAGCAATGTATCTTGGGGAAATAGGCAACACAGCCAGAGTCTCCACATGATGTTAGCGTGGGCTGTTGACGCCTTCAGTCTACTGGATAGCACCAACCTCCAAAACATCTCACAGACCATCCACAACAGCTTCATAGAGCTCTGTTCTTTTTTAGCCTCCAGAATCTAACTCCTCTGAACCTGGTTCTTGCTCTCTTCTTAGCTTTACAGGCTACAATTCTGCTCCTTTGAACTCTGCTCTACCCCCTCCTTTCATTTGAACAGATTAGGTCGAGGCCAAACTGTGGACCCTTCACTGTGGCTCCTTGCATAATTCTGGGGTCCCTTCTTCCCCCTGCCCTATTTCAGTTGAATTAGATATTTTTTAGTATTGCTTTGACCAAAACATGTGTGAGAAGAAACAACTTAAGAAGGGAAGGGCTTGTTTTGTCTTACAGCTCAAAAGAATACAGTCCATCATTGGCAGGGAAGGTGTGGGCAATAGGACCCTGGAGGCAGCTGATGACATTGTTTCCCTAGTCAGGAAGCAAGTGCAGTGGATGTCTGTACTCAGCTACCTTCCCCAAGGCCATAGGATGGCACCACCCACGTTCAGGGTATGTTTCCTCCTCACTTAGACATCTCTGCAACACTCTCATCAGTACACACCCAGAGCTGTGTTTCCACGGTGATTCTGAAGCCACCCAAGCTGCCAATGAAGATTAACCACCACACCAGTGTGCTCCGGTGAAATCATCACCTGTGCTCATCAGTGTCACACGACCATTGGGCTTTTCATCTTTCTCCAGCCAAGGACCTCTTTTTCTTTCTGAGTCATCTTTGCTTTCAGTCTATCAGGATAGCTCCCCACAGGCCTTCAGCTTCCTGGAGAGTAAAGCTGCCTTCCCTATCACAATTGAAAACATCCCCTGAGGCAAGCCTGTCACCATACCTGGAAGGCAGTGCAGGTGGGGAAGCCAGGAATTCCTCTCCTTTCACTCTAAAATTTTCATTGATATTTTTTTTCCTCTACTGTGGTAGTGAATGGTTTGTGCCATAAAGCATTCAATGCCTTTTTTTTTTTTCCTTCAATTTGTCATTGAAAAATGCTTTCTCTCCAAGCTTCCTGAAGCATTGTACATTTCTCATATGCCCCCTCAAGTTTATCTGGAATGCCAGTTTATTCCTAAGTTAACCCTGCCTGTCCTCAAGTCATCAGATCTCTCAAACCATTATAGCTTTTATGTCAACTTGGCATAACCTGCAATCATCTCAGAAGAAACCCTGTTTTGGTTTGTTTGTTTTTTAAAAAAAAAAAAAAAAAAAAAAAAAAAAAGGTTTCTCTGTGTAGCCCTGGCTGTCCTGGAACTCATTCTATAGACCAGGCTGGCCTCAAGCTGAGAGATCTGTCTGCCTGTGCCCCCTGAGTGCTGGAATTAAAGGCAGGCACCATCACTGCCCGGCTGGAAGAAACTCTTAATGAGCAATTATCTAGATCAGGTTGGTCTATGGGTGTGTCTTTGAAGGGTTGTCTTGATTGTTAATGGTGGAGGGATACCCAGCCCACTGTGGGCAGCACCATTCCCTAATAACATGAGAGGTGAAAGCTAGCTCACCTAGCAAGCAGAGGCACAAGTGCATTCATTTCTGTGGTGGTATTGTGTTCCCCAAAATATTGTGCACCCTAGTAAACTTATCTTGGGTCAGAGAACAGAATAGCCACTAGACATAGAGGCCAGAAAATGGTGGCACTCACGCCTTTAATCCTAACATTCTGAAGGCAGAGATCCATCTGGATTTCTGTGAGTTCAAGACCACACTGGAAACAGCCATTCGTGGTGACTCACACCTTTAATCCCAGGAAGTGATAGCAGGAAGCAGAAAGGTATTTAAGCCATGAGGACCAGGAACTAGAGCCTAGTTAAGCTTTCAGGCTTTTGAGCAGCAGTTCAGCTGAGATTCATTCCAGATGAGGACACAGAGGCTTCCAGTCTGAGGAGGAAACAGGATCAGCTGAGGAACTGGCAAGGTGAGGTAGCTGTGGCTTGTTCTGCTTCTCTGATTTTCTAGCATTCACCCCAATACCTGGCTCCAGGTTTGTTTTTATTAACAAGACCTTTTAAGATTCGTGCTACACATTTCTCTTTGTTCTTGGCTATGGGTGTGATGTGACCAGCTGCCTCATTCTCCTGCCTCTGTGACTGCCCTACAATGGACCTGTAACCTGGAATTGTGAGCCAGACAAACCCTTTCCTCCCCAATGTTGCTTTTTGTCAGGATGTTTCATGACAACTACAGAAATGAAATTAGATGGGAAGCTTCAACTGTGGGGTTTTGCCCTGACAAACCATTCACTCGTGCATACGTGTGTTTCACGTATATGCATTTGTTTCACAGCTGCATACAGAAGCACAACTATATGACAAGTACTCACTTGAATAACTCATGGCTTCCAGAAACCCAAAGTTGTGTGTCAAATATACCTGGTGTTCTGTGTGACATTGTGAGTGAGATTGTATTAAAATAAACAAAGTGAGTAAGAACAATTCAAATTGTTCTCCATGGGAGGCAGAAGACCACATTTTCAGCACCAACAAAACATCTCCACATTCCCTTCTTTACCTCTCTCATTCTCTCCCAGGGATGCAGGTGTAGGTTAGATGGTAGAGTACTTGCCTAGTATGCACAAAGCCCTAGGTCCAACCCAACTACAACCTAAACCAAACAGGGTGATGCATACTTGTAATCCCGGCATTCAAGGGACAGAGGCAGGGGGACCAATGGCTCAAGGTCATTTTTGGCTACACAGTGAGTTCAAGACTAGCCTAGGACACATGAAACTCTGCCAAAACAACCTTAAATAAACAATGTCTTTTCTAGGGTACTTTGGTTTACCGTGACCAATGTACCTGACGTGTTATGGGAGAAACTCTCACTCCCACCTCAGCAACAAGCATGCAAAAATCCAATGCATAGTCCTCTCCCTAAAATATGGTGTTTAGAGTACACAGATGAATTAGAAACCAAACTCAGGTGTGTTAACAATGCATTAGACAGACAGGACCTGACCTTGGTCCTGGGAGCTTGGAGGCTTGGAAACAAATAGAAAATCCTCACATTCTTTGAGGAAAAGGAGGGAAGGAGGGAGGGAGGGAGGGAGAGAGAGAGAGAGAGAGAGAGAGAGAGAGAGAGAGAGAGAGAGAGAAGGAAAGAGAAAAGAAAGAGCCCTTATATGCCATGCCATGAACTGTGACAAATTTCCAGGGCCACTAGATGGAGTCCAGAAAAACACTACACACTGAAATGGGTGGGGGGTGGGGGGGTGTTCTCGATTTTATTTTCCAAGTAAAGGAAAGAAGGATGGACTGAGGAATCTAGAGGGTAACAACACAAAAAAATAAGAAAGAAAAAAGACTCAATGCAACCTACTCTTGAACGTATTTATACAAAAGTATGAAACAGGGGCAAGGTGGAGAGATAACTCAGTGGTTAAAAGCATTGGCTGTTCTTCCAGAGGACCAAGGTTCGATTCCCAGCACCCACATAGAGGCTCACAACTCTCCATTACTCCAGTCCCAGGAGATCTGATGCCCTATTCTGGCCTCCATGGGAACTGCATGCACATGTTACCTAGACAAACAAGCAGGCAAAACCCCTATACACATAAAACAAATAATAATTCAAAAGTGCATAGGCATTGCTATTAAAAGGACTAGATTAGTTTGTTATATGGATGATAACTGTATTTTATATATGTCTACAGACATGTTTATGTGCAGAGAAGGTTAACTAGAGCAGTATTTCTCAAGCCTGGGTCATGACCCCTAAAGGGGATGCATATTAGATATTTACATTACAATTCATCACAGGAGCAAAATTACAATTATAAAGTAGCAATGAAATAATTGTATGCTGTGGGGGTCACCACAGCATAAGGAACTGTATTGCAGGGTTGCTGCATTAGGAAGGCTGAGAACCACTGAACTAGAAGAATACATAAACTTTTTGAGCAAAGAACAAGGAACCAGAGCTAAGTTTTTCAGACATGCAAAACACCCTCAAATCATTCTATATCTACACAGTTACATGAAGAAATAATGTTCTGTCAACTCACCCTATTTCTGTGATGATTTTGAATAACAAAAACAACGCGAGTGCTCGCTACACAGTGAGTTCCATGCAAGCAGATTGTTAATACAATAATTCCTCTGTGAACATAACAAACATGGGTCCTGTCTCCTCATCGCCTCTTGACTGACAGGTGCTGGCCACACAGTGATAATCCCGAGCCAGAAGCATTCCCTCTGGGGGAGGTCCAACTAGCAGTCCAGAGCGCCAGGCAAGGTGAATGGACACTGGATCCTCTATTTCATGCAGGCTCGATTTCCTCTTAAGACTTAGAAATCTACAGGCCTGGACAATCCCCACATTCCTGAGGGACTTCTTTTGGTAACTGAAACATCACAATTAGCTAAGCCAGAAACAGAAATTCTTTTTCTTACAAAAGAGAACATCTCATTTGGAGCTCCTCCCAAAAGTACGTGACCTGCTGCTGCTGCTCAGTGGATTCTTGTCACATGATTTCAGCTTGTCCAGTCTGAGCCACTGCTTTCTGCAAGGCTCACCTGTAGATACACCTACTGTTCCAGAAGCTTCTTCCCAGTTAACAGGAAAAATGCAGGGGAGGTTTCTGTTCTGAGAACACACGTGACCAGTCCAATTTGGTCCGGCAGGGTTTTTGTTTGTTTGTTTTTGTGGAGGGTGGCAGGAGTAAATATTTACTCAGCTGATGCCAGGCGACTGGCACCATTAAGTCAGTGTGGCAGAAGGGCATGAGTAATGGTGTGCGCTTTGCGCCAGGAAAAGCAAATCACCTTGTGTATTATCTCTTTTGTGATGAGATGAGCAGGCACTCTGAGGGAGATGGCTCCACAAAGGAGCCATCAATCTGTCATCTCAGCCTTTTTCCATTGTCACAGGATTACATAGCCAGAGCTTGGGGCCCTAACTTAAACACATTACTGTCCGTTGACTGTGGCTGAGCCATCCCAGACTGTATTTTCTCAGTAAGTTAAGACTAACCTAGAAATCTGCACAGAGACAAAGTCTGACAGAGACTAGGAAGGAAGCTTCTCCCCAGGTCTGCCCAGAACTCTGCCTGTGCAGCAATGACATCGGGGCAGTCATCTTAGCAGCTGGCAACTGTAGTAGCCATGGGAGACACCGACACCTTTCCGCCGAGCTCAGCATCCTGCCACAGTGGGCACAGTAGCAGATGGGTAGAGACGTTGCCTTATCGGGTCCCTGAGGCAAAGAGAGCAAGGGATCCATCCCAAGCCTGGATGTGAGCTTCCAGGCAGAAGATTAGAGATGGCAGAAAGAACTGATGATGCCCTAGGTCCCCTAGAGTTCCCAGGGGTGCTTCTACGCATCTCCAGCTGAACGCTAAGGTGTTAGGTCTGACAGTGTGCAACATGGGACTGGGTTTGTTTTCTTCTGTTTCTATGGTTACCTCATGCCAGGTCCCAGGGATGGAGTGGTATCTCTCATCTCTCAGCTTAAAGAGAAGCTCTCAGCTGAAAGAGAAGGATGTTCAGGGGAATGAAACATTGAGAAGAAACACCCCTGAATGTCAAGTGCACAATAGCAAGCCTGGAAGAGGAAGGACAGAATCCTAATCCTCTGTCCCTGCTCTGCTGGGCTGTGCTGGAGCCTTCGCTTGAGTTGCCACAGGAGAACCTCTGCTCAGACCTTTCCACCAGAGTCCAGGGTGTCCCCCATCTGAGGGATGCAGCCAGCATTCATGCATCTAACAGGCATCAAATACATCCACAGGCAGAGAGACCTGGCTGACAGACAACAGCTAGGCTAGCAGGACTTGACAGACTGACTCTGCATGCTCACCACCCACCCACCTACTCTGTCACCCCCAGCATCTGAGAGAACAGCCCCTTCCCAAAGCAAACAGTGACCCCACCCATGGTTCACTCCCCCTCCAAGTCCTCCTGGGTTTTCTTCTGTATTCATGTTCTTGCTTTTAAAATTGGACCAACCAACGTTTCACAAAAGTACCGTTTAAAATTAATCTGTAGGGTTTTTTCCTAGTGTTTGCTGTGGGAAGAGCCCGGATCTCACAACAACCTAAGCCGCACTTGCCTGGCACGAGAAGCCAGCCCTATTTGGAAACCTTCCTAATAACTATGGGAACCTGTCAGCTGCCCCGAGGCAGGGAAGAGGGTTTAATTAAGTGTGGTGTCTGATGGCTCTGATTAGGGAACCAAGGACACAGGAACTGGGTGCCATTCAAGCCATGATCTGCTCCTTTTGTGAAGACACAGTGAGGGTCTCTTTTTACCTACAACAAACTGAAGGCTGTAATTACACAATGTCAGACTGCTGTAGGCATGCTATTTTGGATTTCATATTTTCCTGGAGAGTTCTCTACAGCCTAGAAGACGAAGAGCCTCCCCACTTGAGTAGTGGCTGTGTGTTTGAAGTACTTGGGTCCCTGTAACACCCTATAATCCTAATTATACTCTTCCTGGCAAACAGAGAGTCATCAGCCAAACTCTAGTAGTGTGTGCTTCACACAGCTGGGGGAGCCTTGTGAAATCTCCTAGCACGGACTTTGTGGTTTAAACAGCAGAAATTTATTCTCTCCCAGTTTGGGGGAGCTGGAAGTTCAGGATAAGGTTGTGGCAATATTGGTGCCTTCTGATCCCTGTAATGGAAATCTGTTCCATGCCCCTCTCTCCCAGCTTCCGGCAGTTGCTCTTGGCTTATAGATACATCACCCTATCTCTGTCTTCACCTTTACAACTTATCTCCATATGTACTCATGTAAATGCCCTCTTCTTGAGGGCATGATTATCTTGGATGAAGGCATACTTTAACGACCTCATCTTGACTTTGCAATCTATGAAGATTGTGTTTCTAAGTTCATAGTCCCAGGGACTGCAAGTTAAGATGTCAATGTGTTTTGAAGTAACTCAGTTCAACCCATATTGTATTGGTTCTAATTACATCTTAGGTGGATACTCCCTGTTGAGGAAAAAAAAAAGCAAGAAGAAAGCAAGAAAGCAAGCAAGAAAGAAAGCAAGCAAGCAAGCAAGCAAGAAAGGAAGAAAGAAAGGAAGGAAGGAAGGAAGGAAGGAAGGAAGGAAGGAAGGAAGGAAGGAAGGAAGGAAAGAAGAAAGAAAGAAAGAAAGAAAGAAAGAAAGAAAGAAAGAAAGAAAGAAAGAAAGAAAGAAAGAAAGAAAGAAAGAAGAGAAGAAAAAGAAAAAAGCAGGTGAGGCTAGAATTTCTGTGACTGACATGGGATTGCATGTGACTGACATGGTGAGCTAAATTCCACTCTCTCAGTCCTCGGGGCACCGTCCTCGTTCCTATCTCAGTGGCCTGCGCAGCGCTGCCCACCTTCCTCTGGTTTTAGATGGACTAACCTGAGAGAAGACTAACCATAATTCACACACTCCCATGAGTGTGTGTCAGAGATTTATTTAACTTGTTAATTAATAGAGAAGTAGCAAGGTGTTACTACCAGATCAAAAGAGCAGATCAGGAACGTGGCTGTCAGGATAATCTGGAATGCTGCAATGAAGTCACAAATTAATGCACAACAGTCGCAACCACAACACAATGACCAACCACATCTCCACTGGGAAAAGCCATTTGCATTTCTACAGGCCAGGGTCATTTGCATTACTATCAGCTTCCGACAAATTACTGGGGGGGAAAGCCCGTAGGCGAGATAAACCAGAAGGGAGCCCTGCAAGGGCTCCCAGGTGCTTGGACTGCTTGTTCAAATGCTGGACTGCTGGACAGAGAGGGCCTAGCTTCTCTCAAGTTTCAGAAACTATCAAGATGCTACCTGTGGAGCCAGTGAGAGAGCTCAGAGCATGAAAGTACTTGTCACTCAGCCTGACATCCTGAGTTCAATCCCCAGGACCTACACTGTAGAAAGAGAGCCTGACTCCTCCAAGTTGTCCTCTAGCCTCCATACATCCGCCACAGTGCGTGTGTGTGTGTGTGTGTGTGTGTGTGTGTGTGTGTGTGTGTGTGTCACACTAAATAAATAAGTAAGCAAATTTTTAGAAACTAGCCCCCTGAGGAGCTGGGTATGCTGGTAGTTGCCATTAATCAAATTCTTGAAAGGCCGAGGCAGGAGGATCTCATGTCTAAGACCAGTGTGGACCAATAAAGCATTAAGTTTCTGTCTCAGACAATAATAGCAACACAAAGGGGGTCCCTTCCTCACCCTGCCCCTGGAGGAGATAGCACTTCCTTCCTCAGGAGCTATGGGGCTTTCTTAGCATCCCTGTAGGCCAGGCTTTCCTGTACACACATCCTTTGCCCTGCTGCTGTGCTGTTTAGTTCTCTCTCTCCCTCTCTCCCTCCCTCCCTTCCCCTCCCTCTCACCCCATTCCCCCTCACTCCCTCCCTCTCTCCCCCTCTCCCTCCCTCCCCCAACTGCCAACTTCACTTCCCCTCTTCTATCCTTCAGGACATGGTCAGGACTTGGCTCAGTCCTGGCTGGGCATATTTCTAGGGTCACTTCAGGCCTAGAAGTTCACGAGCCTCGACAGCGACCTTTTTCTGTCCTCTCTGGTGTGTCCAAAATTCACTTTGTCCCCTAACGTAGAGACTGAGACTGCGATCCTGAATTGTTCTCTTGGCTCCACTAAAGTCCCCCTGACCTCAAACCTCAGTGTGACCGGGAGGATAAAGGGGCATGATGATAACAGGATCTTCCACCCACGATGTGGACTTTCATCCCCACCCCCAGCCCTTCCTTGGAAACTGCCTGCACCCAATAGGCAATGTCTAGTCTGTGCAAAGACAAAAAGTTCATGTCTTTCTTTAATTTAGAACATGTTGGAGGGCTACACAGCCTCAAAGATCCTGTGGGGCCAGCAGAGGTGTCTGTGGCAGCCAGCTAAGCGAAGCTTCTCCTGCCCGGTCCTGTCTCTGGCTCCATGACAGATGTGTTCCCAAGGCACTACCCAGTAGAATTCTTGCATACCAGCCTTAGTGTCTCCAGGTCTCTTCCCTCCAGGAACTCAATCCTGCAATGATAAGAAAATCAGAGAAGGTAATAAGGGCTCAGATGCACTCCAACAAATTATGTGGCCTCCATCTGTCATGTCTCCCTGGCCTTGATTTTTCTAAACCCTACGAGGAGTATGTCTACCCCAAATAGTCATGGGCGTTCTTTTAAGCAACAACATTTCTTGCAGTTTCTGAACAAGGAGCAGAAGGATGGTTACACGGAGGAGCAGAAACCAGCCCTGTCACTGTCCCCACCACTGTCCAGGTTTCACAAATGTGTGCTCACTTGGGTACATTACAAAGGAAAAGTGAGCCAGCCTTGGCTAGGAAGAGCAAGAGAGGGCCAGAGAGGGTGGCTCTTTCTCTGCTGGGCTCTAGCCCAAGTTCCAGGGACAAGGTGGGCAGGGAAGGGCCCTGAGTGACCCGAGATTCTTTTCCCTCGCAGTGCTGCCAGACTCCTGACATTGATAGCCCTGGGAAAGGCTGACAGCCCCGTTACATTCTCTCCCAGGTCAGCATCAACCTGGGCTATCCCTCTACATCTGGAATAAGAGCTGGGATCATATTTGTCAGCAATACAACAGCACCTAGCCCAGATAAGGCATCACAGACAATGCTCAGGCCGCTCACCGCTCGGCGAGGCACAGAAACAGTCTTCCATCTCTTGACTAGAGTACAATGTAGAGCCTGCTTAAGGTGCAGAGCATATCAGGGTCCATAGAGCCCAGAAATACTGTGGAAGAGTAATACATGCGTTCTGACACCCTTTTCTGGACTCTACAGACACCTGAACACTCTCTCTCTCTCTCTCTCTCTCTCTCTCTCTCTCTCTCTCTCTCTCTCTCTCTCTCTCTCTCACACACACACACACACACACACACCCCTCACTTCCTACTGACACTCTTGCCCTTGCAAGCCCAAGAGAACACAAACAATTATGTAGAACTTAGTCATTTTGAGACTTTGGGTCAATTAATACTCCTTGGGAGGTGGGCGGGAGGAGGGAAGAAAGGGGATCTGTGTTTGGTATGTAAAATGAATAAAAAGTTTCCTAATAAAGAAAAAATAATACTCCTAGACTCAACTTTTTCACCTGTAAAATGGGAATGAATGTCAGTGTGGTTACCACAGTTGTTCTAAAAGGTAAACCCCAAATATCTCAGTGCCTTAGCACCAGAGGAGCGTCTGTGATACTCCCACTGAGTGGAAGCTGTCCCCTAAGTTTGGAGCATCTACTACCCCATGCCTGTCTGCCCAGATGGAGGAGGAGAAAAGAACATAGAGGATCTCACATGGAAGGGCTGATTAATCCGGCACTGCACAGTTGTAGCCCAAATCATAACAACAGTCATCCCACTGTGCTTAACTGCAAAGTCGCCTGGTAAATAGAGTATTGCTGTGTGCCCAGAATGAGGAACAAGTTTGGAAGAAGGTAGCCAGCCCCTCCCCGGGATGAAAACCTTATAGCACTGTTGGAGTGAATAGGATGGTACATGTTCTTCAGCTCTTGGTTCTTGGAGGGCAGGAAGTGGGCTTTGGTTCCAAGTGAGGAGGAAGAGGGAGGCAGGGGGAAGGGGGCGTTCTTCAGCAACACTGTACAGCTCTACCTGCCACTCTTGGACAACGGCGGCGAGTCTCGGGATTCCCACGGGAATGCAATGCCCAGATTCTTTGTTTCATGGGCAGTTGAACAAAAAACAGTAACGAAAATATAGATTTGCTTAAAAGTGAGAGTAAGAGCATAGAGTACATGCCACCGAATGGAGAGGGCTCCGGTAAGCACACGGCTGGCATAGCTGCTTCTTGTGAGTCTGGACAGAGGAGAGGGCTTCATCCCCGAGGGCAAGAATGGGATGGATTTCAACGTTGTCCTTGTCAAGCTTGTGGTGACAGGAACAAGTTTTCCAAAATTCTTGCTCATGCTTGAAAACATGGATTCGATCACTGGTAACAAATACTGTTGGCTGTTTTCCTCAAAATAGCCAGCTCCCCTCATCCGAGCAACCACAGTTGGCCTCTCAGCCACTCTTTCAAACAGAGGGGGTTCCACAAGAAAAACTCTCAGCGTGTGACAGTAACTGCCCCGGGTACAGCAGAGGCACTGTTACTAAATGTGTTTTTTAATTAAGTATACAAGAGCCAGATTCCGTTTCTGCCACTCTTCTCCCAGCTCCTGTCTTAAAGGATTTTGTTTTGTTTCATTTTGTAGCCCTGTCTGTCCTGGAACTCTCCCTGTAGACCAGGTTGGCCTTGAACGCACAGAGATCCGCCTGCCTCTGCCTCCTGAGTGCTGGGATTAAAGGTGCGCACCACCACTGCCCAGCAAGATTTATTTTTATGGCGTGTATGTCTGTGTGTGTGTGTGTGTGTGTGTGTGTCTGTCTGTCTGTCTGTCTGTCTGTCTGTCGAGTCCAGAAGAGAGTGTCAGAACTCTTGGAGCTGGAGTTCCAGGCAGTGGTGAGCTGTCCAGTGTAAGTGCTAGGAACTGATTTTGGGTCCTTTGCAAGAGCAGTGTGTACTCTTAACGACCAAGGCATCTCTCCAGCCCCCTTACGGTAACCCTTGAGTGAAGTCACTTAGTTTCCTTTCCACATTGACTTGTGGTAGCTCGGGATGCATGAGTGATAAGCACAGTCTAGTGCCATGGCCTTGATTTGTTCTAGAGTTCTACAGGCTTATACAACACTGGTTTTGTGCCATCTGTGCAAATGTGGGTTCAGTTAAAAAAAAATCAAGTAACGCCCTAGTGCTTGCTGTAGACTAAATATTTGTGTCCCCTCAAAATTCAGATGTTGCAAACTGAATCTCTGATGCCATGATGTTCAGAGCTAACATCTGATTGTGAGGGTGGCAACTTCATAAGTGGAATTAGTGTATTCATTTAAAAGGCAAGAAAAGAGGCCTCAGAAAACTGCCGCTGCCTTCCACTGCATGAAGATACTCCACCAAGAAGACACCATCTGCAAACCAGGAAACAGGGCTTCTCCAGACTCCCAGCATCTAGAATTGTCAGAAGTAAGTGTACATGGGGAGAAGCCACCCAGACTAGAGCAGCCTCAACACATGAACACTTCGTATCATGAAAATAGTTTTCAATCGGAACATCCTCTAAAGAAGGCTGTGGAAACTCCCCAGAACCCTACAAGCACACTCTAAAGAATTGGCACAGACCTTGCCAAAGTACCACTCCATTGGTCCCAATTTCTCCACGACCACCACCTCCCAGCACTTCCGTAACCACAGTGCCAACACTGGCATCCATCCTACCACACACTTACACCTGGGACTTTTCCCACAGAAAATCTTGTCCATTCAGGAGTTTTTCTGCCTAGTCAAATGCTGTGTTATCCATGCTGTTTGCAATGTGTTGTTCCCACAGAACTTTATTTGTCTTTTGAGAGATGGGGTTTGCTTAGTCTGGACTGGTCTCTACCTTAGCCAGTTAGTATAGGATCACAGGTGTGCCTCCAGGCCAGTCAGCTAAAACATTTCTCTCTCCTTTGGGATCTACAAGTTGATTAAAACAAATAAAGTCATTTAAATTTTTTTCCTTTGTTTTTATTTTATGCATATGGGTGTTTTGCCTGCATATAAGTCTGCACCATGTATGTGTGGTGCTCAGGGAGGCCAGAAGGGGCCGTCAGGTCCTTGGAGTAAGATGGATGTGAGCACCATGAGGGTATCAGGAATCTAACTCTTGTCCTCTGAAAGAGCAGCTGCCTCTCTTAACCACTGGACCACCTCTCCAGCACTGTGAAGTTACTTTTTAAACTTCCTAATAATCCATAGAACGCATTACCTTATCCATTCTCCCACCCAAGAAAAATTCCTTCATTTCTTTCCTTTTTGAGGTGCATCTTTAAGTAGTGTTCTTGGAGCTGCACAGTGATGTGCTCCGTAGATAGGACATCACCTGTAATGTGCAGGTGAAACACAAATAACACAATCCACGGCGTCTCAAGGACAAGGTGCCATGAACCAGAGTGAGCCTCACACTCGGCAGGGACGGTATAGGCTGCCCAGGGTAGCTGGTGTCCGGTTTCCCTCTCACGAGTCTTGGCAAGGCTTCAAGGCCCCGTGGAGGCATGAAAAGACATCACTCTTGAAGTTTCCGATGAAACATGCTCTTTCTTTTGCCCCGGGAAAAGGCCCTCCCCTTTTCTGGAGCTGAACTGCACACAGAGTGTCCTTGTTTCCCTCCAGTGAGGCTCAGGTGAAATTTCTCTTTCCGTCCCATGCCCACAGCACAGTGAAGCGGTCAGTCTTCAGCAGTTCTGAGGTGGTGCCGTGCTGTGCCCGACAAACAAGCCGTCTTTGGTAATCACCTCAACCACCAGCATTGGTAACAATGGGCACATGTAGTGGAGTGATGGCATTTCTTTCTTAGACACTTGTCAACTCGGATGTGGTCTAGGGAGACCTCTCAGCTGTTGGCAGAATGCTTCTCTTGCAAGTGCAAGGACTTGAGTCTAGTCACTGGACTCCACATTAAAAAAAAAAAAAAAAAAATAGCAAGCACATGGACAGGGCTTTGTAATCTCACCACTGGCAACACAGAGAGAGCACAGCTTTCCTGGAGAGTTCCAAGCCAGCAAGAGACCCTGTCTCCCCTCCAAAAAATAAAAAAGTAAAACAAAAAACCAAATGGATAGGCTAAGGGAAACAACACCCGAACTTGTCCTCTGGCCTCCATGTGCCCACATGTACACATGCACACACCCTCTCACACTCCGTGCACAGGCACGTACACAAACATGCACACATACACATGTACACACACAAGAACAACAGGAGGGTGGTTTCAGGTTGTCACTGAAGTTCAGAGACAGGCCATGAACTCTGGAGGGGACACACTGTACTGCCACGCCTGCCTCTCAATAGTGGTATGACCCCGAGCAGGTCAATCAGGGTCTGTACACATTCCTTTGTGTGGATTCTCTCAGTTTCTGATACAGAGCTGTGAGCGCCACCCAAGACCATCTGTGCAAAGTGATGGTCATAGTGTGAGTGAAATGATGAACCTGGGTCGGCGGGCGGCAAGTTACGAGCCGGGGCTACGACTACCAGAGTCAGAAAGAGCTTTATTGGAAAGAAACCAGGCCTGGAGAGACAGAAAGATGGTGGGAGCAGAGCAGAGGGGAAACAGAAAAGAGAGAGGGTGGGGGTCCAGTTGCGGCTTTTTAAGGGGGAGATTGCGTGACCACGCAGTCGCCCCGCCCCGCCCCGCCCCCCCATGATGTTAAGACATTAGATCCCAAGAGTGAGAGCAGGATCCCAGCAGTGAGCACACTAAATAACAGCTGTGGACACTTGTATGTCACCACAGAAGCCCTGCCACAAGGTCCTAGTGGATTATTTTATCAGAATTCTGGATTTGGCTCGACTCTACACTATTCTAAGGAAGTGTGTCTCCTTAGCTCCTTGTTTCTCCTCAGCGTGCATGCAATGGAACTGTTCACAGCCCGCCCGCCTCCACTCCACAGGGCACACAAACGATCTTTCTGGAGTAGCCACAGCAAGCATCCAGGCCATGTGCTTGATTCCGTTTAAACACAACACCAAGAGTGGAGAAGCCTAAAGAGACAAAGTGGGTTAGTGGTTCGGGGGGCCTGGAGCGGAGAGAAGGGACAGTGACTGTTAATGGACATGTAGGATTGTTTGTTTGTTTGTTTGTTTGTGGGAGATGGGAGCAGGAATGCTGAAACACCCTGGATTTAGTTAATTAAACAACATCGTGATTAAACAACTTAGGCGCTCAATGCCACTCAGCTGAGCTCTCTGGAAGGTGAATTTTATAGCATGTAACTCATATCTCAATTTTGAGTGTTACAAGGTGGGGGGATAGCCCAGCTGTTAAAGGCAAAGGCTCATAACCAAATGTTAAAAGTTCGGTACCCAGCACCCACATCAAAGTCTATCCCTCAGCTTCCCTTTGGGGAGCAGGAGAGATGACTCGGTAGTTAAGAGACATGGCTGCTCTTGTGGAGAACCTGAGTTCGGTTCCCAGGGCCCACACTGACCACCATCTATAACTCAAACTCCAAGGATCCAATGACGCTCTCTTCTGACTTCTATGAACACCGGGCATGCACATGGTGCACAGACATACATGCAGGCAAACACTCGTACACATAAAATAACATACATACATCTTCTAAAACACATTTTGAGAGTATGAAAAACTAGTCAGCACAGTGGCGCATATCTTTAATCCTAGCACTCGGGAGGCAGAGGCAGACAGATGTCTCCGAGTTCGAGGCCAGCCTGGTCTGCAGAGTGAGTTCTAGGACAGCCAGGTCTACACGGAGAAACCCTGTCTCAGAAGACAACAACAACAAAACAAACAGAAAGTATGACAAACTGAGAATCACACGTGGCCATTTTCAAACCTGGTGGAAACTTCCAGAACGCAATAACCACACCAAAGAGTGTGTACTTGGGAAAATGTGAAACATATTCAAATCATGCTTTCCAACCTATGACTTCCAGAATGTGAACAACTTATATTAATGCCTCTAAAAATTGTCTTCCTTTCCTGTAACATGAGAGCATTGTCTAAGTTGTGGGCCTGTTCGGGGATTAAATGAGACCCTAAGAGCAAACTAGTGTGCTAGCATGGTTCCACCCTTTTAATGGGTCCCATTGGTTAACTGATAATACCATTTATTATTATTATTACTATTGCTATTATTTTCCTGTCCATTCATTTCAATAGGTTTCTTATTTGACATTTATAGTACAGAGATATTGAATGTCTCCTGTTTTTTGTGAAGATATCCTTAGAGAATTCTCTAGAAGATATGGCTTGAAGGAAAATCTGCTTTTAGAATACTGAGATGTCTGCTGTGCCTCGACCGTGAAACAGGTAACTGATACCATAGCAGCAGACAAGCTTGTGCTAGGAATTTCTTCGAACTGATCAAGTTGCTGCAGAACTGTTTGCTCAGGGCACCCTCTTGTGGTAGCTTGAGGTAACTGCTTCAGCTCGGCCAGTACCTGACATTACAGTTCAAGGTGCCAGCCTCAGAGTCGCAGCGCAATATGCCTTGTTAGAAACTGAGACATGGAGTTCCAGCCCCTAATCAGAATCCGCAGAACCTGCTCCCCAGTGACTTGTATGTGTGCTAAGTTTGAGAAATTCTGGATGAGAGATAGGGAACATGCCATCTGTGATGCCAGAATCATTTCTTGGGTGTCTGAATTGGAAACATTGCTTGCTGTAAGTATCATCCTTTCCATAAAGAGTTGTTTACTTGCCAGGCAGTGGTGGTGTATGCCTTTAATCCCAGCACTCGGGAGGTAGAGCCAGGTGGATCTCTGTGAGTTCAAGGCCAGCCTGGTCTACAGGGCTGGATCCAGGAAAGGCACCCGAGCTACACAGAGAAACCTGGTCTCAAAAAGAAAAAAAAAAAAGAGCTGTTTACTTAAAACTTATAATAGATGAATCTCTCACTTTTAAGAGATTTATTTTATGCCTCTTACACTGTGACTATCTGCTTTGCAAAGATGGATGTTTCTGCTGTGGTCCTGGTATGAGTTTGCTCTTCGATAAACAGAAAGACATCAATCATATCGATCAAGAGACAACAATTAGCCGGGCGGTGGTGGTGCACACCTATAATCCCAGCACTTGAGAGGCAGAGGCAGGTGGATCTCTGTGAGTTCGAGGCCAGCCTGGTCTACAAAGCGAGTTCTAGGACAGCCTGCAAAGCTACAGAGAAACTCTGTCTCGGAAAAAAGAGAGAGAGAGAGAGACAGACAGACAGACAGACAGACAGACAACAATCTTGGGCTCATTTTTCACTGGTAATGGGAGATGTCAAGAATCTATTTCTCCTCCAATATCCTAGAACCACTGTCTGCATGATTGTATTTGGATGTTTTTTGCATTAATTGGAAATTGAAACCATTTCCCTATATTTCATTGTATTCACTTTTTATGTCCTTCCAAAAACATGCACAAACTGTGCTTTCAATGTTAGCTGCCAAGGTTTTTAATAAAAATATTTTTGTACTGACTTTAAAAATAAATAAAAGATTGATTTTATGATAAGTGAATTATATCTTGATTTTTAAAAACCAAAGAGGGGGCATAACAAGTTAAGAATCATAAGCCCCTGCTCTAAATCCAACAGAAAAATTCCATGGACTATCTGTAATTCCAGCGGTCAGGAGGCTGAAGGAGAAGAATCTGAAGTTCAAGGCCAAGCTGGGTTACACAGTGAGCCCCTCCCTAAAGCAAGAGAGGAGGTGTGATCAGGGAGGGGAGTGGCAAAGGAGGACTGAGTCCACAAAACTGTCCTCTGACCTTCATGTATGTGCCCTGGTGCGGGCACACGCGTGCGCACACACACACACACACACACACACACACACACTGATAAATAAATTTTAAAGAGAGGATAAATAGATGAATATACATGGATTTCAAAATTCTTATTTCAGCAATTGTTAGAATATGTAAATAAAACCAGTGAGGACATAGAAGACTGGATAATATTATCCACCAACTTTGGTAGGTCAGATGCGTCAGTGGGTAAAGGCACCAAGCCAAAGAATGTGAACTCAATTCCTGGGACTCACATGCTAGAAAGAAAACCAATACCACAAGTCGTTCTCTGCCCTACATGTGAGCCTGCGCACAGCACACATTAAATAAACTGTAAGAAAAAATAAAAATTCAACCAATTTGACCTTGTATTTCTAGAACACTTAGTACAGCAACAGCAAATGTACATTTTTTTCAAGTTCACGTGGTATGTTCAACAACATACAACATGCTTAATGTCCTCAATGGCTTGTGCCCAAACACTTGATCCCCGGCCCATTCTGCTATTAAAAAGTTGTGGAACCTTTAGAGACAGGGCCTAGCAGAAGAACATTAGGCCATTGGGAGATATCTGGATCCCAACCCCTTGTTACTCTTCAAATTTCAACATACTGTGTTTTGATTTTCATTCAGTTAAAAAAAAAATATTTTATGCTTTTCCTTATTCTTCTTGGACTCTTGATTGGGTTAAAAATATGTTGTTTCATTTCCAAGTACTTAGAGATTTCTCACTTTTGTTTATTATTATTGATTTCTAACTTAACCCCACCATTGTCAGACATAATGCTCTGCAGCATTTAGATATTTTGATTAAGTCTTTTGACATCTGAGATTAGCTCAGCTTGAGTTCCCGTTGCCAAGAAAAAAAAAACACAAAAACCCTGCAGTAAGGCACTCAACAGGAGGGCCATGATGTGGCAGGGGAGGCCCATTCACTACATCACACCCAGGGGGTGAAGAGAAGCTGGTGAGGGGCCTAGCCAGCAAAGGCACTTGTTGCTGAGTATGATGGTCCAAACTGGATCCCCAGAGGCACACGGTGGAAAGAAAGAACTGATTCCTGCAGATTGTCTACACACACACACACACACACACACACACACACACACTTGACGAAATAAAAAATACGGTCTTCTAGTGGGGAAAAAAGAGGACAAGTTTGTCTCTCTATTTTTATGAAAGTCTAACAAGAGGAGTTCGACCCCTACAACACCCTAAATGTACAGAAATAAACCCAATGTCTACTATTGACACCCCAGCTGCTCCCACGCAGCTGCTATGGCCCAAACTGGAGCCCAGGGTAACTTTCTTCCTGACAGTCTATGACCAGTGGCAATGTCTGGGGACAATCCAGCCATCGTTTCTCCAGGGATAGACAGAAGGCTTTGTTAAAGTCGTCATGCCCCACAGGCTAGCAGGCAATGGCAGGGGCTTGTACACAGGGCTCCCCAGAGCGGGGCTTCTGAGCAGGAAGGGGTCTAGCAACCCCAAGAACAAGGTAGAAAGAAGCAGCTGGGAGCCTATGGGGATCCCCCAGTGACTCGTGGAACAGATCCCACAATGCTTTTAGTTACTACCCTGAGCACCAAAAGCACAAGGCCAGAGACCAGCCAGATCTTTATGCTTCTGGGGACTAGATAGGAGGAATGAGGAATGGTAAGATTATTCATGCTAATTTTGATCCCCCTTTAAAAGTGTGTGTGTGTGTGTTCATGTATGTGTGTATCAGAAAGCATGTGTGGACCCCTAAGACTAAGAGTGGGTAGAAAAGAAAATTGACACAGAATATTTTAGGATGCTAAAAACAGTCCTTAAATTGATCATATAGATTACATAAAGATAGAAGATAACATAAGTACGTAAAAAACCACCCAAATGCTTGTGCAAACTTATATGCTTTCATATGTTATACTTCAATTATATAAGTATCACCAAAGTGTATCCAAAGGGGTTTTTAATGACAAAATACCCCTTGTAGGGTCTTACAGTTACTGTCAGTTGGCACTGGACCATAGAATGTTCTGGGTCCCCTGTGATGTCAGAGAAGTCTGTTGGTTGGGCTCTGGTGACAGTTTGACTCCTGAACTGTCATACTGGTGTCAGAGGCACAGAGCAGTGCCTCTGGGTTGCTGGTTCAGGGTATGTGTCCCTGAGTATCTGGGGAGAGGAGAGGCTGTGCTTGACTGTTTTGTTTGGGGGCTCTTCCTGGCCCCTAGAAAAGCTAGATGTGCCTACCTACAAGGAAGACCAGGTGGAGGGCACTCTTCTAGAAGCTGCCTGGTGCAGACAGAGGCGAGAGGAGCCTTTGGTAAGAATGTAGCCTCTTAGGGGAGGATGGTCTGTACTGCTGGCTAAAGCCAGCTGGGATTGAGAACTCAGGCCTCACAGGGAGAAAAAGGCCCGGGGTTCAGGGGAGGTTTATGGTTTAGTGTCCTTCCTGTGGGAACCAAAGGGCCTGGAGAAGACAGACGCTACTACAGTCATCTTGTTTAGAGCCCCTCCCTCTGGCCCTTCTCACCTCTGTCCATTTTCCAATGGCCACAGGAGATTGGAAAACAGGCCTTAGCATCAATTTTCCTCCCCCAAACCCCCTTTCCTAAGAAGGAAAGGAGGTCCTGGGAATTGAAATCCAGATGACGAAGAATTTCAAAGGAAACCTGAGTTCAGATTTCTCTCTCCCATTTATTAGCCAGATGGGTGTCAAAAGGGCCTTAAGCTTGTTAGCCCTCCGTTTCTTTCTCTGTTAATAGGTTCAACCGCCCCGAGGTTGCAGAAGACGGGCCTACAACCTACAACCTTACAGATGTTCTCTGAGTGCTCACTGGCAGTACCGTCAGGCCTAATTTTGGTCTTTGATTTTGAGAAAGCACATTTCAGTGTGCATTCTGGCCTCTCACTTTTTTTTTTTTTATTTGCTCTACCTTAAGGTATGTAAAGAGTTAGCAGGGATTTTCTAGCTCCACAGTTGGAAGTAGGAGTGGGGTAATAATGACACTTGGTGTGCTTATGTGTGTGGTGTGTGTGTGTATGTGTGGGCCCGCGCGAATGCCAGGACTCTTGTCTTCCTTGTTGTATTTGTTAGCATGAGACCGTTGGCTCCAGCCTGGACCTCACTAAGTGAGCTAGGAACCTGCCCATCTCTGCCTCCCCGGCGCTGGGATTACAAGTGTATACCACTACACCTGGCTTTTGTTTGTTTTGTTTTAACACAGGCTCTGGGGATTGAACTCTGGTCCTTGTGTTTGCACAGCAAGCCCTTCACCAGCTGAGCCATTTCCCCAGCCTCTTCAGAAGTCCCAAATGGCAGGCACACAAGGCAACAGACTGAAGACAACAGACTGCAACTCTCTCCACAACCAACACCCACTAGGAGACACAGAAGTGGCAGCCACCACTGCCCAGCCCAGAGCCTCCTTATGTAGAGCACAGCCAGCAGGAAAGATGAAGGGATGGAGATTATTTTCCCAGGTCCCAGCCAGACCTAGAGGACAGAGGACAGGGTGGCCCAAGGTCCCAGGCAGGATCCACTCTGAGCCAGAGGCTTTATCACAGATGTTCACTCCTCCCCATATGACCTCACTACCTGGCCCTTCCACCCCGTTCCGACTCCTTTCCCCAGGGGGTTGTTCATGAGCCAGATGGAGTGAAGTCTGATTGCCTTGTACTTCTACATTTGGCTTTGAACTAAAAAGCAGCTTGAAGGAGCTGGAGAGGTTACTTGTTGCTTATGAGAACCGGCCAGTCTTGCAGAGAAGTTCAGCTCCTAGAACCCACATGATGGGGGATCCAGTGCTCTCTTCTGGGCTCCACAGGCACGGCACACACTTGCTGTACTTACACACAGGCAGGCAAAACACTCATATACATAAAATAAAATAAAATAAAATAAAATAAAATAAAATAAAATAAAATAAAATAAAATAAAATAGAAACACCTGGGGAAGGCAACTCAAAACTCAGGTAGCTCGAGGGACACTGAAGGCATCTTCATCAAAAGCTACCTCCACTGCTAAAGTCCCAAGGGAGCTGGGACTTGACAAAAGCCTCTCAAGTCCATTTCGTGTGTGTCCTTACTGCTAAACTCTCCTGTTCCAGGACTGGGCTCTAGACACCCTGACCCTGGCCATGCGGCACCACCAGGGAAAAGAGGGCGGAGTCGGGGGTGAAACCAAATCTCAAATCTCTGCCTCTGCTCTTATAATGTAGGACATGGCGCTGTTTGCCTGACGTCACAGTGGGCTGGACTCGGATCCTCCTGGAGTCACATGGACCTGCTGCTCTGGAGACACACTTTGTAACCCCTGCAGGTATTCCGATTCCCCTGCTCCATGGAATGGCTGGTGGGACCTCGCTGGGCAGTTTATATGAGCACGGGAGAGAGACCTTCAAGCCTCAGAAGAGTCTCCCAGCGCCCCTGGGTCAGGGCGGAGTCAGTGGGGGTGGGGGACAATTTCAGGACAGTAGGATTGACAGATAGTTGCTTCTTGCTTGGAAGGAAATGCCCTTGTGAGGGCATGCAGGGTCAAACCGCAGGCAGAGCCGGCAGTGGGAAAGGCCACAAAGACACAGCGTTAATGCATCACTGTGTGGAGCCCCCGCCCCCTCAGCAAGTGGAAAATGGTGTGTGATAAGGACCAAGGAGGAAAGGCTGAGGTATGAGAGAGAGTCCAGGTCCTCACAGGGCACACGTGTCAAAACAGAGGGCAGCGAAGGAAGAGAAAAGGAGCGGGTAGCCAGGCAGGGTGCCCAGGGAAGCGGCTCCCCAGGGAACGTAGTACAGAGCAGCTGGGACTGGGGCATCCCTGAGGCCCAATCCAGGTCCGAAACAGCTGCCAGACACTGGGGACCGTGTGGGCAGATACAAGCAGGCAGTGGGCTGGAGTTGAGGAGTTTCAGAAAACACAGCTGAGCAGTCGTATCCTCACACCGGCAAGACTTTTCCAGTTCATCCAAAGAGGCAGGACAGTGCACTCAACCTTGGCTTATGGTTTCTTGGTGTATGTATGTACTCGCCCATTGCTAGCAGCCGGAGGGGCACAGGCCTCTCACCTGAGCACTCACTAGGCAAGTTAGGCACTTTTCCTGAGAAGCAGAAACACACACCCCACACCCACATCCCCCACATTCCCCCGTGCCCTCACCCCCCCACACACACACACACACCACTGCGTGTACAGTAGCATGCCCATGCCTTTAGAAAGACTCAAGGGTGTGGACGGCAACTTCCCAGTTTCCCAAGGCTTACATGGAGCCCATCCTTGACCTTAGAGACACCCAAGAACTGAGCAGGAACCTGAGCCTCTCTTCCCACATCACAGATTCACACCCCCTTTAACTTAGCTCCTTGCCAGCAGCGGCCCGTTTCTCTGACGTCACCTTTGCCCCACCCATCTTGAGCGCCAGGGGCTTCACTAGGTAACCTAGAATCTCCGCTGGTCTACAGCTGCAGACTCCTGGGGTTCCAACAGAATCATGCTGTTGTAACCGTTT
Organism: Onychomys torridus; assembly: GCF_903995425.1. NCBI lineage: Eukaryota > Metazoa > Chordata > Mammalia > Rodentia > Cricetidae > Onychomys > Onychomys torridus. Next base: position 77,710,724 of record NC_050444.1, on the reverse strand, counting down.
GCCTGGCGTCTCCACACTTGGATGAGCCTCTGGGAATAAGAGCTGGTCTTCTAACAGACACGGCCACCTGCAGGGTGAAAACCAGCAGGTTGATGTCACCTTCTCAGTTTAGATAAGAAAAGACTAAAGCATCGAGCCAGGCAGCTTGGTTGCTTAAGTGATCACACAGGGACAGAGCACCTTGCTGCCCATTGGACAGCCACTGGCCATTTACGTTAGCTGGGTTTGCTTCCCAGAATTCCTATCAGCTCAGAACTGCCTATGACTCTAATTCTGCAGAATCTAACATCTTTTGGCCTCTGAAATCACCTCCATATGTGGTGCATATAAACTCCTCATGCACACATGTGCATGCACACGCACACACTTTAAAAATAAGTAAATTTTTAACTTAAAAAAAATTACAACTTCAAGTCTACAATTTAAAATTTACTTCCAGGGGTTGGGGATTTAGCTCAGTGGTAGAGCATTTGCCTAGCAAGCGCAAGACCCTGGGTTCGGTCCTCAGCTCCGGAAAGAAAAAAAAATTTACTTCCCAATTGCAACGGTCCTATTTTAAATACTCAGTAGTTAATATGCAAATAGCAGATACCCCACCAGGGAGCTCAAATAGTGACCTCCAGCAACACCTCCCAAAGAGCCTTGAAGCCTGGTGGTTGTCACCCATAGTACCTAGGTAAGGAGCCAAATCACCATCTTGCCTATAGGTTGCTGTGACCCTGACTTGTCTTTCATTTTCTGCTGCCAGCTTGTTCCAGTCCCCAGAGTGCCTGGAACCCTTGCCACTGGGATGCAAGTAAAGAACGAGATAAGTACTAAGAATGTGACCAACTGTGCTTGAGTCCCCCCACAAACACATACTGGATACCCAGCAGGAGACATTGCTGACTGGAACCAGAGTGTCTCCTCCCCCATCGCCTCCAAGCCATGTCCTCACCAGCTTATCACCAGACACAGGTCTCTAGTAGCTTCTGGCATTTCAGAGACCCCGGAAAGTCAAGTTTACTCAAAGTCCTGGATTCCTCTGGCTTCTCTACGCTCAGAACTTACATTAGGAGAACGTTCGTTCTCTCAGGAGCTCCCACGCAGCCCCTGGCTCTGGTTACACTCTGCTGGTGCAGTCTGCCTAGCATGGCCTGCTAACTGGTCTTCCACGGAGGCACCAAGGTTGAGCCACCTTGACCTTCAGAGCCATACCCCACAAGGCTGTCCAGATGTGTCCTCCATCCTCCTTGTCAATCTCACGCCTTGCGTGCTCAGCCCTGAGGCTATCTATACCCCCTTGCCTTGGTCTCTGTCTCCCTGCTTAGCAACTGGCTCATTTGCTGTCTACAAACAGCTTCCAGACACCCTGTTCTTTCTTCTGGCTGTGGGTAGGTCCTGCTCAACTGCTGCTTCTGTGACCCACAACCCAAGGGTGGCAGAGATCCGACTTGTCCTCCTTTTCTGGGCTGCTTCTGCCGCATCTGACTCCCCTTCCTATTGAGTGTGCATCCTGAGTTCCAGGCTGCAGAAACTGGTCACCTGAAAGTTAAGTATCTTCTCTTTCCCTTGCATGGAGTCTCCACAAGAGAAAAGAGGTCCCTTTCTGTAGGTATGCCTCCTCCATGTCAGACAGGATGTTTCTAATGGGCGCGTCCTTCCCTTAGTAAAGCCCTCAAAGGCGCCTGACTCCCGAGGGTGCTGGAGGCTCTCTCCCATCAATTGGGAAGGGGCTGCGATCGTTCCCAGGGATCCCAAAGAGTGGGTACCAAGGATCTTTTTGCTGTTTGGAAACAGAAAACAGACCTTGTGGGAAGGACGGAATGAAAAGTAGTTGTGGAGAAAGAGACTTTGCAAGGCTTTTCCTAAATGTCCCTTCACACTGGTCTATTTTCAGACCTATCCTGTTACTGTTTTGTTTACTCAAGAGCCTGTGTGATTGGTTAAAAGCAGGCATGAAAGGAAATGCCCACAGAGAGACAAGTCTAAAATGGACTTGTGTTCAATTTCATAGACAGCCAAGGCAATGAAGCCTGTCACCCAGGGAGGCCAATTCACACCTCTCACGAGCTCAAGTACCTGGAAGGATGGTCACTTCCAGTAGCAGAAGACTGCTCTGTCAAGCAATTGGAGGCTTTGGGAGCTTTCCCTCTCCGTGCACAATTTGACACATTTTATATGTATTAATGGATAAAAAATATGAGGTGCTGGGGTTATGGATGAGGGTTTCTCAGAGATAAAAACAGATGCAGGGACACAGCGTGTCCCTGCTTCCTCCCTTCGAGCTCCACAGGCCACAGGCCGCAGTCACTCCACAGGCATGACAGAGAAAACAGCCCCCTACACCCTCTACACCCCCCACCCCATGGTAGAAAAACCTTCATCCTCTTGAGGAGGATCTGGATTCTCCTCCCAGCCTTTTGGAATATAAGACGCCTCTCTTCAAGAGCCCTAATTTGTCTCAAGCTCAGAGAGAGGTCTCCAAGGAGTGGAATATAATACCTGGGACAGTGGGGATGTGCCGTCCCTTTGTGCTGGCATCTTAAGAACTTCACCTGAGGTAATAGAATAGATTTTAACTACTTGATGCTCTTAGGACGTTAACTGAAAAGTTTTATTATCCTTCTGGATCAGAGAAATTTTAAAAAATGAATAGGGTGAAAAAAAAAAATCTGAGCTCTAGGGAAAGTCAAAGCAAACAGCCATCTGCTGGCCCTCGCAGTGTCTGTGTCCTGGGAATGCTAACACACTCCAAAAGGCTTCTTTTTTGTTTTGTTTTCATTTAACAAAATATAAAACAAAAACCATCACATCGAAGTTGGAGAGGACAAACAGAAGGAAAAGCGCTCAGGAGAAGGCTCTAGAATCAGAGGCCCACCAGTTCCCACACTTGGGAGCCCCATAAAAAATACTAAAGCGAAAGCTCTAATATATACGCAGAGGACCTGGCTCAGACCCACGGCCTCCGCTAAGTTGCAGAGTCTGTATTTTGGGTTTCCGCGGATGGAAATGCGCATCCTTACGATTCTTCATGGGGAGGAAGAGACTTGGGGAAGTCAGCTCTGGCCACACCACTTTGACTCCAGAAATTCCACTTTGTGAAGTCAAAAGGAGTTGTTACAAGGCTTCCCATGACAGGATGGCTGAGGTTGACAGAGCCCAAAGCACAATGCAAAGGAAGCAATGCAGCGGGCGTGGCAGAGCGAGAGTGACCGGGAGGTGAGGATGGAGATGCCCCGCCCCACCCCGTGAAGATGATACCCTTTTTTTTTTTTTCTCTGTGAGTTGTAAAGCTGGAAACAGAGGAAACGGCAACTTTGCTGGCTTGTGTCAATGTTTGGTCAATGTTTGCAGTTTTTCCTTTGAGAATTTGTCCGATCACGGACCGAGAGACCAGTTGTGACTGCAGACCTGAGCTCTTGGCTTTCTACGCTTACTACGTGCAGTATTGTGCTAGTTGTTTTTAGATGATCCTTCTATATCCTGATCTGGAATACTTTTCATTGTCTACTTAAGTGAAAACTGAGAAACACAGCTCTTGCTCCAAAAGAAAGAAGAGAATTTGTTTTGAGCCGAATATGAATGGCCAAGGCCCAAAAACTCTCATTGAGGTTATCTTAAATGTGCTCTCCTCCATGGAAGAGGCTATATGAATGTTCATAATAGAGAACAAAAGGTCAAATATTAATGCATTTGCCCAGTACATTAATGAGGAAATCAGGTACATAGTCACTCAAGAGAAAGGAAATCTCTTCAAAGGGACCCAGGTTTGGGTTTGTGGCTGGTGGGAGTTGGTCATGAATGGCTTTTAAGTGGGACTGAAGTTAACCAGAGACCACTCTGGCACCTGATCTACAACACTTCCGTCTCCTGACCTGGGCTTCTGATTGGTCAGTTGCTACAGAATCTTCTATGTGGATGTTCAGGGAACTGCAATTCCCAGCATAGGGGAAAGACATGGAGACTCGGCAACATTGTTTTTGGCAGAATACGGACTAGAAGAGTTTAAGGGCAGCCGAGAACAGTATGCATGCCTAGCTCAGTATCAATGGAAACAGAAAATTCCGTGAGTCTGTGCTAAGGAACAGACTGCATCCGCTCGTGGATAAGGGCTGGGCTGTGATAAGAACAAATGGAAGTATTTTCATAGGGGCTCAGATTTATTCACTCAGCAAATATATTGTCTACTCTGCACCAGGCACTGAATTCTTCCTGAAGACTCGGTGCCGGATAGCAGTGTCCACCCCGCAGAAACTGCTCTCCAGTAGTTCTGTCTGGAAGCAGACAGACATTACTCAGACAGGAACGGGCCCCAAAACGTCAGTGGGGCAGAAACGCCGTGATGAAAAATTAAATTGGGTGTCCCAGAGACTGGGATGCTATTTTGAATGGGGTGATGAGGGAAGGCTTCTCTCTAGGAGGTGATAACTGGGCTGAGACCCCCCAAAAAAAGAGGGGCGCCAGGCAAACGCTTTTGTGTCAAGCACCATTTTGTGGTTCATTTCTAGTCTGTCTCCAGGGACTCCAGTTCATGGCACCCCAAGCCCAACCCTCACACATTCTGGGTGATCTTCTAGTGTAAGAAGACACCTGGGTCCATAGCCTGCCACTCCAGTCTCTCTGCATTCCAAAAATGTGTGTGTGTGTGTGTGTGTGTGTGTGTGTGTGTGTGTTAGGAAACAAATTGGTAAAGAAAAATGGATTTATTTACAGTTTGGAGAAAACAGAAAGAGACAAAGGCTTTGCTTTTTCTCCTGCAGTGCCCTGTAGTATTGTGTTGTCTCATGTGTGCATAAAGACACACATATACAAGAAGTGTGCCACTCAGAGGACCCTGCCAGGTGCAAGGTTCTGGTTCCCAGCTCTCTCTTTCCAGGGGCATCCTGGAGAAGTCCCAATTCCTGTTTGTTTCCTCGGGATCCAGGGGTCCCGCGTTCCAATAGCACAGAGCAGAGGTGTGGCTATCATCTGCTCTCTCTCCCCTGGAAACACACCAGGTGCTGTCTATTACATGAACCAGCTCTGTTCCAGAGAGTGTAAGAAGTGAGAGCAGAGAGTATGCCATCTGGAGTATGCCATGTGGAGTATGCCAGGCTCAGCCCCTGCTTTCCGATTGTGTGACCTTGACCCTGACTCCTCAGTAATGTTTATCTCTAAAGCAAGGAGTAATTTCAACTATCCCACAGAAACAAAGCTTTTAAAGACTTCATCAGTGTCTGGTATGGAGGAAGTGTTCAATCTATGGCTTACTGTTGTGAATGTGCTAACTTGAGAGAGTCAGCTCTTGCGGAACTTGGAGAATTCTCGTCCCCCAACTGGACTGAGTACAGTTGACAAATAAAGCTTTCGTGCATTTAAGATAGAGTGTGATGTTTTGAGATATGCACTGTGAGATGATTACAGAAATTAAGCCCATTTGTATCAGAAGAACCACAGCTTACCCTGTGTATGGGAGTGTGTGTGGGAATAACATCTAAGATTATCATCTTAGTATGTTTCTAGTGCCCAGTAATTGTCACTAGCTGTCGTCACTCTCATTATGCTACCAAGAATACAGAATTAATTCCTCTTGTGGCTGGTATTTGTTCCCTGTGACCAAGATCTCTCCATTTCTCACACACCCTGATTGCTGGACAGTCTGTATCCTTTCTGTGTGTTTCTATGAGATCAACTTCTTTAGATTACACACATAACTGGTTTCCAGTTTCTGTGACAAAAAAACCCTAACAAAAACCACCTTGGGAAAAAGGTTTTGTTTTTGCTATTGCAGGGAAGTCAAGGGGGTGATCACATCCCAGTCAAGAGCAAGGAGAATGACAGCATGCATGCCAGTTTTCTCACTTTCTGCCCATGGAATTTTGCCACCCACATGCAGGGTAGGTCTTCCCACCTCAAAAATAACCAGGACAGTCTGCCACAGGACAGCCTGATCAACAGTCCCTTAGTGCAACTCTCTTCCCAGGTGACTCTACATTGTGTCAGGTTGACAAAACTCCCCATTACATGGAAATTCTGTGTCTTTCTGCACCTGGCCTCTTTCACTTAGCACAATGTCCTTCTTAACACAATGTCTGGTGTTAACACCGGATGTCAAGATTTTCTTTTTAGAGGTGATCATTATTCCATTATATTTGCTCCATATTTTTTATTCATTCATCAAGCATAGGACAATTGGATTGTTTCCATATCTTGAAGAACACTGCAGTGGACACTGTCGTACATACAGATTTGAGATGATTATTTTTTTGGTGGGGGGCATATACCCAGAATTAGAATCATAAAATCACACAGTAGTTTTAATGTTTTGAGGTGCTTCTATACTGCTTTCCACATGGCTCTAATAATCTGCATTCCTACCAACAGTATATGAATTTTCTTTCTCTACATCTTAAGCAACCCTTGCTTTCTTTTGGCTTTTTGGTAACTATCTGTATTAGCTCTTTACTGCTATGAAAGAGCAGCTGAGACAGGCCAACTAATCATTTTTTAAAAGATGTTCTGTTGTGGGGTGTTCACCAGAGAAGACTGCTCAGAGATGGATTTAAGCCAATAGAAAGTCTTTATTAGCCAGCCAGCAACTACATTGAGTTTTTAGGACCCCAGTGTAGCCCCAAGACTTTCTCAAGATGAGCTTTTAAGCACAAAAACCATGTTCTGGGTTGACATACTTCAGTTAACAAGAGCTGTTAGCCAGAAGTGGAGCTACCGGAGTTAAAAAGTAAGGTTAGTATATTTTGAGATTTTCCCAGAACTATTTATTACCTTTGATGGATTGGATCTTGGGTTTCGTTTTGGCTGGTGATGCTGTCTCCATGCTGAGTTTTACAGCCTGGATGACACTTCCACCACAGAGTCAGTTGTGCTAAGGCCTGGGGCTCTGTGGTAGCTCCTCCCAGATCATGATTCTGGACGTCCAGGGTGGAAAACCTGTGCCTTCTCACTAGCAGAGTCCCTAGACAGTGCAGAGACCACATGACAAGCAGAAGGCATGGTTTCCCTTAATAAAGAGCCAGGTTCCATCATGGGATTCCATCCTTAGGAATTTATACCACCCTTACCATTCTCAAAGGCCCTGCCCTTAGACACTGTACTTAGTCACCTGTGGTAGCTTAGTTTCAACACACAAAGCCTCCAGAGATGCTCAAACTATATGCAAGCTATAGCGCCATCCAATTAATTGTGAATGTTACTCTGCTTGAGCAAGGTCAAGAGTTTCCAGGTTCTTGGGCTCTTGTTGGAACTGAAAGAAAAGCTCACACAGATCTACAAAAGTAGCAGGGAATTTTTATTTAAAGCAATAGAAAGGAGTGCACTACAAGGACATAACAGACCACACTTGTGAAGATGCATAGGGGCTCGGGTTATTGTTTGGGGCTCCTTTTATGGGATTCAGGAGGCTTAGGGGTGTAACATGAGTGGGTTATCTTTCTATTGATGGAGGTCATATAATTTATGGCACATGGCCCTTCCCACAATGCATCTGAATGTCCTTGGTCAGTTTGGTTTCCTATAGATTGAGATTTAGGCTGGGGTTTTGTTTGTGACAGTGTCTCACTGTGTAACCTTGGCTGGCCTGGAACTTAGTATGTAGACCAAGGGTGGCCTCAAACATGAAGTGATCCTCCTGCCTCCACATGCCCAGTTACTCATGGGCATAAGATGGTAAGTAAGGACTTCTCCCTAAAAGCTTATTTGAAGACAGTTTTTCCTCACTGTACATGCACTCAAAATCAGTCCTGGCTAGACTGACCTTTCTACACTCTATACCCAGATACATTGGGAATATATTTGAATATCAGTTTGGCAGTAGTTAGAAAAGAAGAAATATCCCATTGTCTAGATAAAGGAGCACTACAGGTACAGCCCAATGCAGAGAAAGGTCCAGTGTTGTCTGCTGCACTGCAGTGAGGTGTACCTAGTACATGCAGGTAAAGGAGCTGGAATGCCAAGTGCATCAGAACGGGAGAGGGGTAGCCCAAGCCGAGTGGAGTCCCAGGATACAAAGAGATTCCCTATGCTTGCCTGTCTCATTTGGATGTGTGCTTTCCCGGTGATTAGTGATGCTGACTGAGCACCAGATTGTCTTCCTTGGAAAAACACGTCTAGCCAGATCTTTTAACTCATTTTTATTGGGCTACTTAGGGGTTTTACATTTTTTTAAAATTATTCTTGAGGTAGTGTTTCCTGTAGTCTAGTTTGGACTCATACATTCTATGCAGTCAGGGATGATCTTGAACTCTTGATCCTCCTGCCTCTGCTTCCCAAGTATTGGAGTTCCAGGTGTACAGGATACTTACTAAGCAAGCCATATGCAAATGTTTCTCCCATTCCACAGTGCATTTCTGTTTCCTTTTTTGAGCAGATTTTTCCCATTAGACCTATCATTTTTACTTTTGTTGCTTGTCATGTTGGTGTCAAATCCAAAAACCCTTGAAAGGCCAATGTCCCAGCCCTGTCCCTGTCTTCTTCAGCAGTACACTTGTGGTTTCAAGTTTTATGTTTGCTTAATCCATTCTGAGTATTGGTTGTTGATACCAACATGCATGCATGCATGAGTACAGTGTGTGTGTGTGTGTGTGTGTGTGTGTGTGTGTGCGCACACATATGTATTTAGCATGAGACAGGGTCTGTATGCATGCTGATAATTTTTACTTTGTCATTTATCAAATTTTTCCCTACTTGTGTATTTGTGACTCATTATTAGTTGAACCATATCTGTGTAGATTTATTTCTGGACTTTCTATTTCACTGGCTTCTATGTCTGCTTTTATGTTTTTACTATTTTAAAAGTTTAAAATAAAATATTTGAAGACAAAAAAATTCATAAGGAATGTATGCTCTGCAGCTTTTTTCTCATTTCTTAGTATATTTCTATTTTTTTCATACAGTATATTTTTATTATATTCTTCCCCCAACATCTCCCAGATCATCTCCACTTCGCTACCCATTATCTTAGTTACTGTTATACTGCTGTGGGGAAAAAAAATGACTAAGACAACTCTCAGGAAAGAAACCACTTAACTGAGGGCTTGCTTACACTTTCAGAGGCTTGGTCCATGATTATCGCTGTGGGAAGCAGACAGACATGGTGCTAGAGAAATAGCTGAGAACTTTATATCCTGGTGACAACAGCAGGCAAAGAGAGACATGGGACGTGGCATGGGCTTCTGAAACCTCAAAGCCCACCCCCAGTGACCCCTCCAACAAGGCCACACCTCCTAACCCTTCCCAGAAAGTTCCACTAACTGGGGACCAAGCATTCAAACATACGAATCTATGGGGGCCATTCCCAGTCAAACCACCAAACCCCCAACTTCATGTTTCAAAAGAAAGGAAGAAAGGAAAAGGCTGGCATTGAACTCATAGAGATGCCTACTTCTGCTTCCCACATGTTGTGGAAATTACTTTATGTAAAGATGTGTTATATTTGTTTATGCTGTGGAATATTACTTGTTTGTTTGTTTGTTTGTTTGTTTGTTTGTTTGTTTGAGATAGAGTTTCTCTGTGTAGCTTTGAAGCCTTTCCTGGAACTCACTCTGTAGACCAGGCTGGCCTCAAACTCACAGAGATCTGCCTGCCTCTGCCTCCCATGTACTGGGATTAAAGGTATGCACCACCACCACGCAGCATGAATATTACTTTAACTATGTAAAAGTGGGTTACATTTGTTTATGATGCATTTGTTAATATAAAGATGTGTTGCATCTGTTTCACTTTGCCTGCCTAAAGCACCTGATTGGTCTAATAAAGAGCTGAACAGCCAATAGCTAGGCAGAGAAAGGCTAGGCAGGGCTGGCAGGCTGAGAGAATAAGTAGGAGGAGAAATCTAGGCTGAGAGGAAAGAGCAAAAAGAACAAAGGAGAAAGAGACACACCCAAGTCCAGAAGCCAGGCAGCAGCTGCTGGCCAGCCAGACACAAGAAGCAGCAAAGTAGGACAAACAGACAGGTAAAAAGTCACAAGGCAAAACATAGATGAAGAGAAACAAGTTATAAGAGCTAGCAAGAAACAATCCTAAACTAAGACCCGGCATTCATAACTAGTCAGTCTCCATGTCGTGATTTGGGAGCTGGTTGGTGGTCTGAAAGAAAAAGCCTGGTACATTTGGTGTTCCAACATTGGGTCCATATTTCCACATAGGGCCTGAGATAGCTGGGGGGGGGGGGGGGGGGGGGAGATGGGGAAGAACCTGACATTAAGTAGAAACAAGCAGCTATGTACAAATACCTGCCACAGAGAAGGGCGCCAGCTTCCCAGAGCTGGGGCAGTTGACTGCAGTTCCCAGTCAAACAGAGCTTGGGATGGTGGGCTTAGGGATGGTGGGCTTAGGGATGGTGGGCTTAGGCTTGGCTTTCACAGATCCAAGAAGGGGGGTGGGGTCAGCCACCGGAGACGCCAGCAGAGGGCCCAGCCACCACCACTTAGCAGTGTTAAAGAAAAAGGAAAAAGGGTATAGACTGTCATAGAAAAAAAATAGTTTAAAAATAATACCTTTAAAGAAAGAGTAAAGCAATATAGAAAGGATATGCCATGTAAAGATTGAAAATTCACAGAGTCTGGATCAACCTTGTTGATTTTGAATTTTTTGAATGCTGAAAACTACAGCTGCTGAGAGACATTGAATTGTAAGAGGCTGAATTAAGCCAGTATAGATCCTTTAGGGATGTCTTAACTTTTAAAATGGAAGTCAGAAAATATTGTGCATTGGGGAAGAAGTTATACTTTTGTTTCCACAGGAAATGAAAAGCTGAGGATTTGTTCAAGGTTAATACAGATCAGGTTTGATCAGGGAGACCTCCTGAAAATCTTGACTGCAGATAAAAGAAATAAACCTAGAAAAACTATAAGACAAGTGACACATATTTTACCTGCTCAAACATTTTAAAAAATCATCTTTGGCTGGCTTGTATACAATGCACAGTTCTGCAGGACTGGTGGGCAGAAAGAATACGAAGGAGGAGGAGGACTCTAGGCTCAAGAGAAGAGGGAGAAAGAGAGGGACACGTCCGGAGCCAGTCAACTACCAGACAGACAGACAGACATGAGAAGCAGCGAAAGATATACAGTGCCTGGAGAGATGGCTTAGCAGTTAGGAGCACTGACTGTTCTTACAGAAGACCCAGATTCAATTCCCAGCACCCACATGGCAGTTCACAACTGTAACTCCAGTTTCAGAGGACATGACACCCATGACAAAAAACACTATGTGAAATAAAATTTTTAAAAATCATAAGGTAGGAAGCAATAAAGGAAGACACTCAAAGTCCACCTCTACCTTGTGTGGACACATGCATGTGCACACAAAATAAATGTAATTTTTAAAAAAGATATACAGAAGGAAAGAAAGGTAAAAAGCCCAGAGGCAGAACAACAAGAAACTGGTTACTTTATAAGAGCCAGCGGGAAACAAGCATAAGATAAGGCTGAGCATTCATAACTCATAAGTCTCTGCGTCATGATTTGGGAGCTGGTTGGTGGCCTGAGCCAGGCATTGGTGGTGCACGCCTTTAATCTCAGCACTTCGGGAGGCAGAGGCAGGAGGATCTCTGTGAGTTCGAGGCCAGCCTGGGCTACCAAGTGAGTTCCAGGAAAGATGCAAAGCTACACAGAGAAACCCTGTCTCGAGAAAAAAAAAAAAAAAAAAAAAAAAAAAAAAAACGGAAAAAAAAAAAAAGAAAAGAGAAAAAAAGAAAAAGCCTGTTACACTCACATACGTAGATTAAAGGTGTGCACCACCACACCTGGATAGCTCCAATTTTGTTTTTCTTCCTTTCTTGTGTTGTTGTTGCTGCTGTTGTTTCTTGTTTGTTTGTTTGTTTGTTTGGGGGGTTGTTTTTTGGGGGGGCATGGGGGTTGTTTTGTTTCAAGACAGGTTTCACTGTGTAACAGTCCTGTCTTGGAACTCACAGAGATCCACCTGCCTCTGCCTCCCAGGGGCTGGGATTAAAGGCGTGCGCCACCACTGCCCAGCTTCCAGTTTCTTTTCTTACAGTCCTTTATCAAACATTTGCCATTTTGAAAAGATATCAGGGGGTTGGGGATTTGGCTCAGTGGTAGACCACTTGCCTAGCAAGTGCAAGGCCCTGGGTTCCATCCTCACCTCAAAAAAAAAAAAAAAAAGTATCAGTCTAGCCCTTTGAGTCGGTCCTCTGCTATAACCAAAGTCACAGACGAAGAAAGAGTATGGTTGGGTTTTGTAAACATCTCTATTTCCCTACGCTGTTGCCTTTGCAGAAGTGGGAGGAAGAGTTCATTCCCAAAAAGAACAGAGCCCTCCCGGATGCAGTCCTACCAAGAGCATCTGGTGAGGTTACACTCTGGCATCTGCAGTGTCCCTCCAGCCGACCGTATCATTTTCATTGTATCTGAGTGGCTATCTTGTGTGTTCTGAAGAAACCATTTAGGCAGAATATGTTTGGGAATTTCATTTCCCCTTCACTATTGAGCATCTATTAGGGGCCTCATGTTGTGATGGATATGTTGAAAACAGAAAAAATGAGAAGTCTGCCTTCTGAACAAATGAGACTATTTGAACAGCCGAGTCAGGCAGCAGAAGGTCACATTATGAATGGGATATTGGCAAGCTCAGAAACTAGGATAATAACAGAGCCTCAACCTATTCCTACATTAAAAAAAAATGTACAGTAGTACCAAGGTAAGTGAGGCTGCTTTGTGCTACCCAGTATCCTTTGCCTGTCCATTCTTCCACCAGAACAGAGGACATGCTCATTTCCCTTCCTTGGGATTCTGGCAGGGCTTTCAATTGCAGTACTCAGCACAGAAGCCCCAAGAGCAGCAAACACATCACTGGAACCAGACAGATCAGAGCCCTGCTCTAGGATTTGTGTCTTCTTCTGGCTGTAGACAAAAGGACATTCTGTAGAGAACTTGTACCCAAGCCATTGGGAAGCAATGGAAATAGTAGAGCAAACACATGAACCAATGGTTTTCTGAGGGGAGCAGTGTATGGATCCATCAAAGTGAAGATAATTCCATCCTCGTGTGCTACAGCTGGCTTAAGGGGACAATGTAGGGTTTTGTTTGTTTTTTATCTTTTTTAACCTGGTTTGGAGTTTTCTGTTGCAGCAGAGTCATGAGTAACAACACAATATGAATCCACCCTTTGAAAGAATCCATATTGGTTCATATTGTCATCCATATTGGTTCAAACCACCTAAACCTGACATAAGTGTCAGAATTTCAGATGGAGTTCAGCATAAGGAGTTCTAACTATTGAGATGTTACTACAATCCAAGGATGCTGTGATGGGCCGCCAGAAGGTAGACAGCTGATATTAGTGACTGTACTTCCTCTTCAGTCAATGGTGAAACTCTTCCAAGAGAAAGAAGTGTTGCTCTTCTTGTGTTCTATTGAAGAAATTTATTTTGTCATTGGAGAAAACAGAAGAGAAAGAAGAAACATTCTTACTGATCAAAGACCTAGTTTTAAAATGACTAAAGTTCACTGTTCCATCAGTGGCCCATCCTTCCATCCACCTATTCACTCATCCATCCATATAAAGCAGGGATTTAACAAGGCAACTCCACATAGTTTATCTGGTAGTTAAAAGGAGGTTTATTTTGGGTTAACTTACAACCAGTAAAGGGGTCAGTTACAGGATCTGGGAGAGGTGAGGTACAGTCCAGCGTGGTTCTCTGGAGAACTCTGACTTGGTTTGCCATCCAGCATCCAGGACCACGAGGAGCCAAGAGGGCTGACATGTACAGATCTTGGGTTTTAAGAGCTCCCATCTTGGCCACACCCCAGGAGTAGGTCATAGGCTGTGCTTCACTAGGGGCAGTGCTTCAAGGTCAAAGCTGGAACAAAGCTACCCACTACATAAACCCATTCTCATCCATCCTTTAGTCCATTTGACTAGTCAGCCACCCAGCATACCACATGTCCATTTATGCATGTATCCTAACCAATGGTGCATCCATTCAATAAACATTTACTACCTTTTGTGCTAAGGAATGTGCCTCTAAAGATGGAAGGACTTGGGCCTTGTTTTTAACCTCAATGAATAGAGATCTAAAAAGAGAAATAGATAATCAAAACAATACCATAAAGTGTTAGAAGTGTCAAGACAAATTCATAACTCACTCAGTATCCCATAAACTGTAGAGTGAGGGTTGAGCTCATTAAAAAAAAAAAAAAATGGAAAGTAACCACCTGCACTACATAGAAAGTGCTGATAAGATAGGGTGTTGGTGAGGAGATAGATCAAGAAGTATCAAGACATGAAGACATGGCACCACTGTCTTTTAGATAAAAGTAGGTCTTAGATATTACTAAAGGGAATGATAAGATTAAGTTGTCTAGAGTCATCAAAACTCCAGACAACTCTGGTCAGAACAAGTGTTTCAAAGGGACTGTAATCAAAGAAATTGGAACTAGCCAAGTGTGGTGGTGCACACCTTTGATCTCACCACTTGGCAGGCAGAAGTAGGCAGACCTCTGTGAGTTCAAGGCCAGGCTGGTGCCCAAGGTGGCACAAGAAATAGGCAACTATAGGTCCAAGATGAAAACATAGGACAGACCTCCAAGATAGGAAGCATGGAGAGAATCTGAGAGCTGGGAATAAAGAGCCCTCCAAAGGTCTGCTCCTTCAACAAACAAATGTTGAGTGCCAGGTTTGAGACCTAGCGATCCCAACCTGAAGAAGATAAGCCAGTGAAGACAAGAAAATACAATAACTTTAATAGTGTAATAAGAGCAAGAGCAGAGGGAAACTCAGAGTTCCTGAAAGGCACGGGACAGCACCTAAACAGGCCACAAAAATCAGAGGCAATTCCAGTGAAGGTGACAGACAATTGGAGTCTTAAAGGCTGAGCCACAGTTAGCTAGATAAGCTAAATGCTCTAAAGGGTGCTGGCATGTGCCAGGTGGCTGGCTCATCATCATCAACTGCAAGGAAGCCAGCAGCCGGAAGCACCAGCAGTTCCGTATTTCCGCGCCACCAGTCAGAGGTGAGGGAGAAGATTGGCTGCAGCTGACCGGAGAGGAGAGTGGTGAGGTTTAGAAAAGAGCTACCCGGAAGTCTAGGAAAGCAAAGACTTCATCCTCAAGGCCAAAGAGAGCCCCTGGAGTGTCTCACAGATGAGCAACAGACCAGGAAATGCATTTAACTGAGAAGTCTCTATGACTACGGAGACAAGGGACTGGGCACCAAGGAAGTGGCGGATCAGAATGAGGAAGAGTAACTAAGCAGGAACCTGGAACTTAGAATAAACAAAACCGGAGGAAGATTCATCCTGGAGAGAGACTAGGAAGGAAGTAGGAGTCTAGACGAATTTCTAAACGGTCTTATTAAATTAAAAAACACCGAGCCAAATACAGGATAAAGCCTTGGAGAGATCAGGGAAATACGGAAAGCCACCAGCCAGCTTCCAAATGCGAGTTACTTCCTGTCTACCCACACCTCTATTGCCTCACTGTTCTGCCCTCTCATTGGCTATCTTATCCCAGCTACCTCACTTCCTTGTCACTGCCTGTCTGTACAGACCTCTAGGTCTCTATGGTTGGTACTGGGATTAAAGGCGTGTGTCACCATGCTTGGCTTTGTTCTCTAGTATGGCCTTGAACACATAGAGATCCTGCCTGCTAAGTGATCGGATTAAGAGCGTGCTGCCTGACTTCTTTGCATACTTAAAATGGCTTGCTATTTCCTCTGATCTCCAAGCAAACTTTATTTCAGCACAAATAAAATATCACCACATGGGACCGAGCAACAGCGCTATTAGAAGTCATGATTAAGGCTAAGAGAAATGGGTCATCAGTCAAAAGCACTTGTGGCTCTTAAGGAGTACCTGGGTTCAGATCCCAGCATCCACATGGTACCTCATAACCACTCTTAACTCCAATTTCCAAGGATCCAGTGCCCTCTTCTGTCTTTGCGGGCACCAGGCACTCATGTGGTGCACATACATACATGCAGGACAAACACTCATACACATAAAAGAAGTTTAAAAATCATGACAAGAGTATCAGCACATATTTTTGAGTGGGAAAATGTTCACCAGGGGCTAAAGAGATGGTTCTGTGGTTAAGAGCACTGACTGCTATTACAGAGGACCTGGGTTCAATCCTCAGCACCCACATGGCACCTCATACCCCTAAGTAACTCCAGTCCCAGGGGATCTTTTTTTTTTAAATTAATTTATTTATTATGTATACAGTGTTCTGTTTATATGTATGTCTGCACACCAGAAGAGGGCACCAGATCTCATTAAAGATGGTTGTGAGCCACTTTGTGGTTGCTGGAAATTGAACTCAGGACCTCTGGAAGAGCAGTCAGTGCTCTTAACCTCTGAGCCATCTCTCCAGACCCTCCCAGGGGATCTTATGCCCTCTTCTTACCTCCTTGGGAACTGCACACACATAGTGCATATACATACATGAAGGCAAAACACTCATACACATAAAAATATTTATACAAAATTGCTGAGTGAATTTGGCAGTGGTGGCACATATCTTTAATCCCAGTACTCAGAAGACAGAGGCAGGAGGATCTCAATGAACCTAAGACCATCCTACCTATAGAGTAAGTTCCAGGACAGCCTGGACCTATAGCCAGAGACACATAGACATTAAAAAAAAAAAAAAAAATCAAGTGAAAAAGGATTGAGAGGCACTATTTCACAGCAAGTGTGAAAAAACATTTTAAAATGAACTGTGTATGCATATGCACAGCTGTCCACACACTTAGAGAAGTCTAGAAAGAAAGTGATAAGCTCAGGGTAAATTTTCCCCAGTATTGGAATCCCAGGTAACTTTCTGAATTATCTTTCTATTCTTCAGTTGACATGCTCAATCTTCACAATCAGAAAAATCTGTAAAGCTATTTTCATGCTGAAAAAAAAAATCCAACTGAGCATGGTGGTTCGCACCTTTAATCCCAGCACTTGGGAGGCATAGGCAGGTGGATCTCTGTGAGTTCGAGGCCAGCCTGGTCTACAAAGCAAGATCCAGGACGGCCAGGGCTGTTACACAAAGAAACCCTGTCTTGAAAAAAAAAAAAAAAATCCAAGCAAGAGGTGACAAGATAGCTCAGCTGGGAAAAACGCTTGCCTTGCAAGAACCAGGGTAAACAAGTTCAATCCCCAGAACCAGGGTGAACAAGTCACTTGTGGCGGCACACGGTTATAAGACCAGTGCTGGTGAAGCAGAGACAGAAAGATTCCTGGAGCTTGCTGATCAGAAAGCCTAGCCTGCTCTGCAAGTTCCAGACCTGTGAGAGGGCCTTCCTCAATTAAAAAAAGTGTATGGACATAAGAGATGCCACCCAGGGTTATACACATGTACTTGCACACATACATGCACATTCATGCACACGTGTACACACACACACACACCTACACCTAAATGCAAACCCTACAAAGTCACCTACTGCTTCCTTTCTGGTTGTGCCTGGACAGCCACTCTTGCAGAATCAGTGAACTCCAAAGTTGAATGAGAAAACCTGTCTCAAAAAATAAAGTGGAGAGCAATTGAGGAAGACACTGAACATCAATCTCTGGCTTTCCTGCACACATATCTGAACATGCATACTACATATACATATGCACACATATAAACACAAAGAAATGGAAGATGTTGATGATACTTTAATCCACAGCAGTAGACTCACTCCTCTTTTTCTCATGCCATTTTGTCTTCTTATCCCCATATCTATAATCTCTCATTTCTTTCCAAAATGTGTTTCTCAATTTTGGGTGCATGGATGAAGTACCAGGGAACTCTGTTTACTACATAGTCTCAGGAACTATTCACAGCTCTCTTTACTTGGGTCAAGAATGGGTTGCAAGAGTTTGTATCACAAGAATACTGGGTGATGTTCATCCGCCCTTGAAAATCATTGTCATAGATGTGTTTTTCATCTCAACACCGACAGGAGCTAAGGGAGATGTGAACGGTGCTGTAGCCAACATTTTCTACTTCCCAAAGTTCTTGTTCCTAAAAACTCAAAACAGCCTTGTCAGTTCCAACCTCACACACATTCTGGGACACAGAGGTGTCTGTCTTTAAGATGTAGACTATGGCTGAGTGACAGCTTCCCAAGCCTTCTGCACTTGACTCACAAATGTGACTTGGTCCCATTATATATCAGAACAATAATTATCACTATCACCACATCGGGAACTGACATGTGTAAAGCTCCTACTAAGTTTCAAACCCTATGCAAAATCTTTTATTAGCATTGTCTTCCTTAATACAGTAATTCTCTGTGGCAAATACTATCATTATCCCCACTGTCCCAGTAAGGAAACAGATTAAGGGAGGTGACATTCAGGGTCATGACCTCATAAACAGTGACGTCACTTAAACTGAACTATGAATCCCATGTTTTTTCCCATTAATATTCCTGATGTGTTCTCCTTCCAAATGTTCCCCGTATCAATAACAACAGTAATAAGTTATGATAATATCAATGATCTAAAATGAAAAGGTGGGACCAGCGAGAAGACTGAGCAGGTAAAGTCACCTGCTGCCAAGCCTGGTAACCTAGGTTCAACTCCTGGAACCCGTGTGGTGGGAGGAGAGAGCCGATTCCCACAAAGCACAATGCGAATCCTCCTTTGACCTCCAACTGTTAGAAGCAAAGACATTTAGTGTTGTCTGGTGGGAATTTGCAGCTAAATGGGTGTAATAAATGCGAACTTGCTATAGAGAGGAGGAAACATACACTGTTTTAAGGTTTCTACATTTTACCTGATTCTGTAAAATATTAACTCTAAGTAGACTATAAAATTTGAGGTGTGGAGCTGAGGGCATAGCTCAGTGGTAAAATACTGGCCTCACATGTATGACATTCTATATTTCTATATTTGGGACCCAGCTCTGAAAAAAAAAAAAAAAGTAAAACAAAATGTTAGGTATGTATGCTGTACTGAGTAAGAAATAAAAAGTGCATGTACAAAAATTACAGTCATAGACAAAAGCTGATTAAAACAGGATATTGTTTATTTAGTCTGAAGAAGACAGGAAACAAACAAGATCAACAGAAATGATACAAGAGTGGAATTAACCCAAGTATATCAATAATCGCATTAAATATAAGCAGTCGAAAAGTCTGAGAGAGCTCAGAGGGAAAAGTGCTTGATGACCTGATGACCTGAGTTCAGTCCCTGAAACATACATGAAAAGCCCTATAAAGCAGGACACAGTGGTGTGCATCTGGAATTCCAGCACTCCTCTGGTGAGATGAAGCAGAATCAGGAGAGACGCCCAGACGCCTGCAGGCCAGCTACATTGCTTAGCAGACATGGAAAAAGAGATACTGCCTCCAAAAAGGTGGAAAGTGGGAATCACATCCCAAAAGTTGTCCTTGGCCTGCCATAAGCACCATGGTGTACATGCACATGTATATACATATCTAAGCATACAAAAAAAAAAGTGTTTTCAAGATATACGATCAAAAACATTAAAATACTTAGGTTGTCATAATGTATTTGGGTTTTTCTCCTTCCTCCCTGCCACACATATATATTTTAAGATCCTACTACTTGTCTACAAGAACCACACTTTGAGTCTG
The DNA here is from genome assembly GCF_903995425.1 of Onychomys torridus. NCBI lineage: Eukaryota > Metazoa > Chordata > Mammalia > Rodentia > Cricetidae > Onychomys > Onychomys torridus. The sequence continues at coordinate 77,691,209 of NC_050444.1, read as the reverse complement.
AAAATTGGCTCATTGGATAGAGGTGCTTGCTGGGGTGTAGAAGTTACTTTTCTGTTGTGATATAATAACATCAAACAATTTTTAGAATAGTTTATTTTGGCTTATGGTTCCAGAGAGAGAGAGTCCATATGGCAGGGGAAGTATGGCAACAGGCAGCCAAAGCAGGAAGTTGATTGAACACATTTTTTTTATTTATTATGTATACAGTGTCCTACCTGCATATATACCTGCATGCCAGAAGAGGGCACCAGATCCCACTATAGATGGTTGTGAGCCACCATGTGGTTGTTGGGAACTGAATTCAGGACCTCTGGAAGAAGAGCCAGTGCCTTCAACCTCTGAGCCATCTCTCCAGTCCTTAAATACATTTTTTTTAATGTGTATGTGAAGGTTTTGCCTGTGTGAATGTTTGCACACCTGTGTGTCTGGTGCCCTTGGAGGTTAGAAGAAGGCATCAGATCCCCTACAACAGGAGTTGTGAGCTGCCATGTGGGTGCTGGGAATTGAGCCTAAGTACTCTCCAAGAGCAGGCAGTGAGCTAAGCCATTTCACCAGGCCCTGGCTGATCACATTTTATCCACACAGAAGGAGAGTAAGAACAGGAAGTGAGCAAGGCTATAAGCCTTCAAAGCTGGCTCCCGCTGACATACTTCCTCTAACAAGGCTGCAGTTCTCAAAGGCTCCACAAGCCAACACTGGGGGGTGCTTGAATACATTTGAATACAAATAGGGGACATTTCTCATTCAAACCACCACCCTGGGCAAGCCTAGTGACCTGAGGCAGGTCACCAGAACCCAGATAAAAGCCAGAAACAATATTGCAACTTGTGTAGTCCCAGCAACCCCTATGGAGACATGAGAGGCAGAGACAGAATTGATGGGAGCTTGAAGGCCAGCAAGCCTGGCTCAGAAAGCAGCAAAGAGACTGTCTCAGGAAAGGTTAGGACCAACATCCAAAAGTTGTCTTCTGACCTCTATACAAGCACTGTGCTGAATCGTTTTGTGTCAACTTGACACAAGCTAAAGTCATCTGAAAGGAGGGGAATGCCATCCCTAAGATGGGGCTGTAAGCAAGCCTGTAGAGCATTTCTTAATTAGTCATTGGAGAATTCAGTCTTCTCAGCAACTGGTAGAGGAAGTACACAGAAAATGGGGAAAGATACAATAAACCTTGTGCCGTGGAGGAAGCTGTCGGTAATGTACTTGCCATCAAAGTGTTAGGTCTGGCCCCAGAACCCTCATAAAAAGCCAGTCAGGCTGGCATGCCCTTAAGCCCGGCACTGGGGACACAGGAGACAAGCAGATCCCCAGGGCTCACTGGCTGACCGCTGTAGGCTCATTAGTGAGCCCCGGGGTCTCAGTGAAGAGACTCTGCCTCAAGAAACAAGACAAGAGAGTAGAGAGAGGGCTCAGCAGCTGAGAGCATCCACCGCCCTTGCAGGTTTGGGTGTGGGGGGCACAGCCTTTACTCTCAGCTCTCAGGAGGCAGAGGCAGACAGACCTCTGTTTGAAGCCAGCCTGGTCTACAGAGTGAGTTTCAAGACAGCCAGGGCTACAGAGAAAGACCTTGTCTCAAAATAAATAAATAAACGGGTTGGGGATTTAGCTCAGTGGTAGAGTGCTTGCCTAGTAAACGCAAGGCCCTGGGTTCGGTCCTCAGCTCCAGAAAAATAGAGAAATAAAATTTTTAAAAAAGATTTATAAAAATAAATAAATAAATAAACAAACGCAGGACTCCTGTCACGAAGGCAGACTTAAGATATAGTTCTGTCGCTAGCTATGTGACCTCAGGAAGCCTCTGTTTCCCTCATTTGTAAAATGGTTTAACAAGGGACAAAACACAGGAGCAAACAGCAATAAGCCTTTACCTTCTTCTTCAGCAAGGAAAATGTCATCTGTGTCTCTGGCTCTGCCTTTTCTTATCCATCATGCCTTACTGCTACCCCAGCACTACTGATGGCCTGTTCAGTCACTACCCCAGCACTACTGATGGCCTGTTCAGTCACTACCCCAGCACTACTGATGGCTGTGTTCAGTCACTACCCCAGCACTACTGATGGCTGTGTTCAGTCACTACCCCAGCACTACTGATGGCTGTGTTCAGTCACTACCCCAGCACTACTGATGGCTGTGTTCAGTCACTACCCCAGCACTACTGATGGCCTGTTCAGTCACTACCCCAGCACTACTGATGGCCTGTTCAGTCACTAACCCAGCACTACTGATGGCCTGTTCAGTCACTACCCCAGCACTACTGATGGCTGTGTTCAGTCACTACCCCAGCACTACTGATGGCTGTGTTCAGTCACTACCCCAGCACTACTGATGACTCCGTCTTCAGTGCATTCTTTCCCCAGCTATGCTATGCAGATCAAGGAATATCTACTCATGTTGAAATGGAAAGAGTGTCACTAGGTTTGAAAATGTCTGAAGAAGCCCGGCAGTGGTGGCTCACACCTTTAATCCCAGCAATCGGGAGGCAGAGGCAGGGGGAGCTCTGTAAGTTTGAGGACAGTTTGAAAGGTGCAAAGCTACACAGAGAAACACTGTCTCCAAAAAAAAAAAAAAAAAGAAAGAAAGAAAAAGAAAAGAAAAGAAAGAAAGAAAGAGAAAGAAAAGAAAATGTCTGAAGAGAAGGAATAGGAAGGAAGAAGAGGAGGAAGGGGGACAAACAGGAAAAAAAGAGAAAGAAAATATGAAATGGGAAAATCTGAGAATTTTTTCTAAACATTATACTACCTCAGTTTGAGAGATTTAGGATTTGAGTTTGACTAAGGAAAGAGAAGACTGATGTGAGGCAGGCTGGTGAGTGAATGAGTGATAAAAATGTGACAGGTAGAGGGGTAAACAGATAAGAGTGCATGGTAGCTAGATAGATGATAGGTGGTAGATAGATGAGATAGATAATAGATGATAGATGAGACAGTGAAATAGATAGATAGATAGATAGATAGATAGATAGATAGATAGATGAGAGATAGACAGATGATGAGATAGATAGATGATAGATGATAGATGAGATAGATAGATGTTAGATGAGATAGAGAGAGATAAATAGATAGAGAGATAGATGATAGATAGATAGATAGATAGATAGGTAGATGAGATCGAGAGATAGAGAGATAGATGATAGATAGATAGACAGACAGACAGGGAAAGAGAGAGAGAGAGACAGAACATACAGGAAAGGACATGACAGCAGACTGTTTGACTCTGTCACAGACATGCTTCCTTCAGGACTTTTTGAATGATAGGAATAAAAATTCAGATTATTTTGCATTGCCCAGCACACAATAATGTCTAGGCAAGGCCATGAGTTAGGCTGATTTTATAGGCCACATTGGGGAGAACCCACAGAGGTAGAGAAGGTCCAGTGAGATCCTAGGTACAAAATTGTAATTGTTTTAGTATGAAAACATACTACAAAACATACTTCAGCTGTCCGTTTTATAGCTAGTTCACGTCACTAACTCAATATTCCAAAGGACCCCCAGTTCAATTCCCAGTACCAACATGGTGACTCACATCTATTCGTAACTCCAGTCCCAGGGGAACCTGATGCCTTCTTCTAGCCTCCTGGGGGTACTACATGAATGTGATGCATGAACCGAAGACAAAACACTCAGACACATAAAAATTTTAAAGTCTTTAAAATTTATGAAACATGAGATATAGACTAACGTGCAATCAATGTTTCTTCCTCAGCGATTGGTAGAGGAAGTACACAGGAAAGTTATAATAGACCTTCAGCTGTGGAGAAAGCAAGTAAAGGGACCACAGTTCCCATCCTTAGCACCCGTGTAAAGCCAGGAGCTGCCTCATGGCATGTTCTTGGCTACTCGCCAAGGAAGACAGTATTACTGAACAGAGCATCTGCTATTTAACCGTACTTGGCCACTTACTACCTAGGTCTCCTTGAGCAGGGCACAAGCCTGTTTGGGCCTCAGTATTCTTACTTCTAAAATGGGCATAATGGTAGCCATCCTGCCCTCTGTAAAGTGTTACCAGGAGGAGAAAATGAGAGCAAAAATGAAGGTGCTTTATGCTGGATCCCTCCCGTCTGGCGGCCTAGATTCGTGGCACCGCGCCGTTCTTTCTTCGGGACTGGTAAGAAGCAGTGCTTTTGTGGCCCCTAGAACCACGTGAGCACTGACTGGAGACTGCATGGGTTGCACTCAGCCTCAGTACAGCGCTCTTCCTCCAGCACAATCATCAGGGCACAAAACAAATGTATTTGCATTGTGAAACAGTCCGTCTGCTATGTGACAACAAATTAAGCTCGGGTGACTATTCCCGTAAAACACGTCCTGCGCACAGCACTACTATTATGGGGTGGATAGACCTGGTGAAGAATCAATTAAAAACTCTGACACACGAACTGGAGCCCGAAGACCTGTTTCGCAGGTTTACCCAGAAGAAAATAGTCCTGTAACATTAGCGCCTGGAAGCCGATGGAGGCGAGGCTCCTGAGACAGATCCCCAGGTTTGCAGGACAAACCAGAGCCCTTCTGGAGTGCTAGTTAAAGGATTACAGCCCTCCTGTGACCGCCAGCAGCAGCAGCAGCATGGTGGAACAAGAGGGATTACCCGCACGTGGCCCCCAGGAGGACAACCGTGAGTTCCTTTGAGAAGTGGAGGGGATCGGGTGGTGTGTGTCTTTACGCTTGCTCCCACTTTGAAGCGAAAGCCATCGCCGAGGAGATAAAATCCAAGGGATGTTGAGCCTGAAAGGTCTTTTCTGTTTTTGTCACTGGGGGTCCTCCTGTGAAAAAGTAGATTTGGAGCTCAAGAACTGTCTTTCAAAAGCAAAGTTGCAGGACTCCATCCCGGGAGAGCCCCCACAAAAATAGAGAGAGGGTTAACAGTGGACCAGGAATCGTGTCCACTCTGTACCAGCAAGTGCGATGTTCGTGGTGTTTCAGACGTCTGTGTAAGCCATCTTCCCAGCTCGCTGTCTCTCAAGCTGAACAAAAAGAAGAGGGTGTGAAGTTCAGGCAGGCTAGCTCCCGAAGTGGCTTACCCTGGAGCAGAGGGGTGTGGGCGTGAAAACTCAGCAGTGGTCCCTGCTGAGGGACAGGTAGTACTGGAGAGACCCTGCTAAGTCCCGATTCAGAAGCAAAGAGAGAGAAAAAACAGTACTAGGGCACAGTATTAATGTCACGCTCTCAAGACGTTTTTGTTAGAAGAGAGAGGCCCAGAAAGCCAAAGAAACAGGCGCAGGACAAGACAAGGCCTGCCCACTCCTGTGCTGAGCCTCCGTGCAGAGTCGGGCATTTTCACAGGAAATGTTCTCATAAGACAGGAATCCACTCAGTTCATAGGAAAAACTGTTTGATTTGACAGTTCTGGTCATGAAATCTACTCTCAACGTCTTTCCATTTTTAATACCAAAAGTTGATATATATTTATTATTATTAAACAGTTTGGTATAAAAAAAAGAACTCCCGTCTTAGCCAAGAGCATTACTCACTATATTTCAAAAGGAGTTTCTGGTTCTTTTCTAGTCTAAATTACTTTTTAAAAGAAAAAACTTTTACTTATTTACTTCTTAGTGTTGGAATGGAACTCAGGGCCTCATGCTTGCAAGGCTAACACTACATGTACCACTGAGCCACACTTCCAGCCCTTTAGTTGTTATTTAAATTTTTTAAATTTATTTATTTTATTTGTATGAGTGTTTTGCCTGTATGTATGTGTGTTAATGTATGTGCCTGGTGTTTGAAGAGGCCAGAAGAGGATGACAGATCCTCTGGAACTGGAGTTACAATGTGGGTGCTGGGAACTAAACTCAGGACCTCTGGAGGAGCAGCCAGTGCTCTTAACCACTGAGCCATCTCTCCATCCCTACTATTTAAAGCTTAAGTCCCCTCTACTGCTTGAAAAATGTATTTTTGAAAACAAATATAAACCTGTGTCTATTAGCTTTCTTTGTCTTTGAGAGGCTCAGAATAAGCAGGGAACTCAGAGTCTTGGAGGTTCTTTGGATGCAAAGAGTCAGGTCATGCTGGTACCCCGCCTTCACCCTACCCCCACTTCCACCCTACCCCCACCTCCACCCTACCCCCACCTCCACCCTACCCCACCTCCACTATACCCCACCTCCACCCTACCCCCACCTCCACTATACCCCACCTCCACCCTACCCCCACCTCCACTATACCCCACCTCCACCCTACCCCCACCTCCACTATACCCCACCTCCACCCTACCCCCACCTCCACTGTATCCCACCTCCACCCTCCTCATCAAGTGCACTTTCCAACCCTACAAGGTTTTCACCTATGGGTTCAAATTGTCTTTAAATTTGTATTCATTTACGCTATGTGTGTGAGTGCTTTGCCTGCATGTGTGCATATGTACCACATATGTGCCTGGTGCCCTCAGAGGTCAGAAGAGGGTGTCAGCCCCCTGGAACCAGAGTTATGGATGGCTGTGAACCAGACCCAGAACCTCTCTGCAAGAGCAACGGTGCTCTTGTCTCTGAGTCTTCTTTCCAGCCTCAGTTTGTATTTTTTAAATCATGTTTCTACTGTATAAAGCAACAAAAAGAACTGCATATCACGAAATAGTTGATCTTTTCATTGGACGGAAGAATTATGAGTTAAAGGCAAACCAATAGTAAACCCGAGTGCATGTAAACTAATTCTCCTGCCATGGACTTCCTTGTTCAACAGAGTGGGGGAGGTTGTCCTGGCTCCACCTGCTCCCTCTTCCCTGCTGGGTTATCTCCCAAATTCCAAAGCCTCACCACAGATATACCAGTTCCTCCTTCAAGATGAAACTGTGGGCTGGGAAGGCAGCTCCATCATTGAAAAGCTTGCCATGCCCACAGTGAACAACAGACTTAGATCTCCAGAGCACACATTAACAATAATACATTGTCATGGTAATCCCAGGGCTGGCAAGGTTGAGATGGGCAGATTCTTGGGGTCAAAGGGCAGTCAACCTAGCTTAATTCCTGGCCAATGAGAGACCCTGTCTCCAAAACAAGAAGGTGGATGGCTCCTGAGGTTGACCTATGGCTTAAACACACACACACACACACACACACACACACACACACACACACACACACAGAGAGAGAGAGAGAGAGAGAGAGAGAGAGAGAGAGAGAGAGAGCGCACAACCCTTCTAGAGACACTCCAATCCCACAAGCATTCATTGAACATCTGTTCTATGCAGCCCCTGTGACAGTTACTAGAAGTTGACACATGAATCCAGACACAATCCCTGCTCCCAAATATTTATATAATCTGTTATTATTAAAGATAGCTCATAATTTTACTATGACATATATTCTCTTGAATATATGTGCTATGAGAACAGAGAAGAGAAGCAAACAGTTTGGTAGGTCTTCCATGTGTTGGCTATAGAAGTACCCTGTGGGGCTGGAGAGATGGCTCAGCAGTTAAGAGCACTGACTTAACAGAGAACCCAGGTTCAATTCCCAGCACCCACATGGCAGCTCATAAATGTCTGAAACTCCAGTTCTAGGGGAGCTTGACACCCTCACATAGACATAAATGAAGGCAAAACACCAATGCACATAAAAAAAAATTTTTAAAAAAATAATTACCCTGTGAGCCAGCAAGGTTAGGGATAAATGTACATTATGTCTCAAAGAATATACATACATACACTATACACACTAGCCGAAAGATAGGAGTCAGCCAAATGCCCTTTAGTGGGTCAATGGATAAATCAAATGTGAAGTGTCCACGCAGAGGAGTATCACTCAGTCATTAAAGAGAACAAGACTCTGCATGCAACCACGTGGATGAGCTTTGGAAACATTAAACTAAGCAAAAGAAGGCAGACTCAAAATTCCAGAACTGTATGATTCTGTTTATATGCAGTATCCAGAACATGCAAATCGCGGACAGAATGTAGATTAGTTACTGCTGAGGGCCAGAATGAGGGGTTTCTAAGAACAGGATTTCTTTGTGAGTGATGAAAGTCTCCAGGAACTAGATTGCACTTATATTAACACTTCTTTTCGCTCTGAGAAAACAGCAGTCAAGGAAGAAGGGTTTACTTCGGTGCACAGCTCTAGGGTCTAGTGCATCCTGGCTTAAAGGACATGGCAGCAGGCACGTGAGGCAATAGCATCTGCAGCGGGAAGCAGAGAGCATTAATTCTGATAAACAGCTCCACTTTTTCTTTTTATTTGGTCCCAGGCCCTCACTCACATTTAGGAGGGTGTCTTCACACCTCAGTGAACCCTAACTAAAACTTCCTCATAAACATACCCAGAGGTTTTGCTCCCTGAGTGAATCTAGAGCCTGTCAGGATGACGGTCTAGCTCTTGCAAAGCATTGAAAATGAACTAAATGCCAGAGAATCAATTTACTTATTTATTTAACATGGTGCTGGCTATGTCAACTTGACACAAACTAGAGTCATTGGAGAGAGAGAGAGAACCTTGATTAAGAAAATGCCTCCATAAGATCAAGTAGCCAAGCCTATGAGGCATTTTCTTAATTAGTGAAATGAGTGGGGATGCCCCAGGGCTGGTGGTCCTGGATTCTGCCAGTAAGCAGCACCCCTCTGTGGCCTCTGCATCAGCTCCTGCCTCCAGGTTCCTGCCCTTTTTAAGTTCCTGTCCTGACTTCCTTTGATGATGAACAGTGATGTAGAAGTGTAAGCCAAATAAGCCCTTTTCTTCCCCATGGTGTTCTTTGGTCATGATGTTTCATAACAGCAAGAAGAAACCTAAGAACATGGTTAATTCTAAGATATGTGGGTTTTACCCCAATTGTGAAGAGAGGGGGAAAAAGATAGGCAAGGTTGGGGGAGAGCATCTAAAGAAGTTGTGGGAGAATGGACACTAGCTGGTAGCATCAGAAGAGATGACTTTGGATTTGGTCCTGAGAGAAGTGGAACAGTCGATAGCCTTCAAACAGAAGAAGGATATGACCAGATCTGAGGTTTGCACTGGGCATTTGAGTAGAGGGCTGACTCATAAGAAGATGGAAGCCATATGTGAAGACTGCTGGCCCAGAGAGATCATAAAGAACGTTCCAGGTATAAAACACCTGCCAGATCATGTTTCAACTAAGTCACTAGAAATACTCTGCCAAATTCAAATTCAGAAATGCTAGCTAGGGTGAGAAAAAAAAAAAAAAGTACCTTTCAAACTTATTTTTAAAACAACATAAGCCCATGATTTTGCACATCCTACCAGCTTTGGCATCCAAGTTAACCTACTTCCTCTTCCTGTGGAGATTACTCACACAAACTTGCCCCAGCGCAAACACCTCACCAAAGCAGCAAGCCTATTTCTGATGAGAACAAACTGCAGCCAGAAAGCAAGCTTGAAGGGGAGCTGAGATAGAGTTGACCTCAGGTTGGGTCAAGGTGGGGTTGCATTCTGAAAACAATGCACACTGGCTCTCTTACAATCGCCAGCTACATTACTTGTTTACACAGAGTCACACCTGAACAAGGACTACAGAGGTGGCTCAGCTGCTCCAAGCCCTTGCTCCTCTTTCAGAGGACTGGGTTCCTGGCACCCACATGGAGCAACTCACAGTCCCCTGTAGTTCCAGCTGTAGGGAATCCGACTCCCTCTTCTGGCCTCCATGGGTAGCTGCACACACATGTGCACATACACAGAATGAGAGACACACATACACATAACTCCTTTTACAATTTTTTGAATGAAGACAGAATAGAACTTTGATCTACCCCACACTCATGTACGTCCTAATGTCAACACATCCTAGCAGGGCCAACCAAGTCAAACTGGAAGTGAGATTCAGACCTAGTCCTGTAATGAGTGATTTTTGTCTGCCAGCTTCTGTCTCCCTGTTGTTCTAGAAACATTAACCAATTGGGGGGAAAAAAACCAAGGCCCAAGGGGTTTTCTGAAATCTTAGTGAGAAAACCAGAACTTCTAGGCACCCAGCTTCCACTGCCACCAAAACCTCCTCCTCAGACACGGGGTTGGTTTCATTTGAAAGTGAAAAAATGACAGAGCCGTGAAGAGAAGAGAACATCTGCCATCCATACTGCAAAGAAAACACAGCAGGCCTCCTCATCCAAAGCTCACTGGCCACAGGTTTCCCATCAGCAGGATCCTAAGGCTCCATCCACATCTGCAGATTCAAGGACCAGTCAAAAACCTTCAGAAAAAATATGCAACTGTACTGACCACTAACAGTCTCAAAGCAACACCACAGGGTACTCATCAGCATTGACCTTATGTTAGGTGTTTTACATATGAGGTTGGAGTACACAAGAACATTGCACAAGTTATATGCATGCTGTAAAGTATCTCATGTGAGGGGTTTGAGCACCCAGGAGTCACATGTCTGGAAGGATCCTGGAACCAATCCCCCATCAATATAAAAGGCTGCCTGTGTGCTTACAGAGCAAGAATTCAAGTGAGTTCTCAGATTGTTGGCTGCAAATGTGTATCCTGACCATGGTGTGGTTTCTAGGCACGCTGCAGGAGAGTTTTTTCCTTTTCTTTTCCAAACCATTCAGTAAACAAATCCTGCTGGAGTCCTCCATGTGCTAGGCTAGGATTTGGAGTACAAAAAGGAAGATGGTCCAGGTTGGTCTCTAGAGATGCTCAGAAGCTCCAGGCTGAACAGAGGATGTAGTGAGAGATAACCTGTCTCAGACAATGGAACTAATAATTACAGGTCCCAACTTCCAAGAGTGAGAGCCTTGCATACATTATCTCTCATTCTTACAAGAAAAACCTCAAGGACATTATTATTATCCCCATTTTCAAGATAAGGAAAAATAAAACCTAAGCATAAGGAAGTTATGGAATTTAGCCAAGGCCACCCAGCTAGTACTAGCAGAACAAAATGCCAACCAAGGCTTTGAACAAGGTCACTCGGCTCCAGGGGCTCTGCCCTTCTCTTGGTCCCAGGGCCCATTTCAGCATGGCCAGAGTTAAGATCATGGTCATTTCTTTCTCCTTTTTTTAAGGTTTAGTTTATTTTTAATTATGTATATGAGGAGTATGCACACCAGTGTAAGTACCTTAAGTCCAGACGTGGGTATTGGATCCCTCAGATCTGAAGTTATGGGTGTTTGTGAGCCCCTGGACACGTGCGCTGGAACTAGAGTCCTCTGAAAGAGAAGCCTGTGCTCTTAAGCACCAAGCTGTCACCCGAGCCTGTCATGATCACTTTGCTGACCTTTCTCCAGTGTGTCTTTTATCAGACAGCAGTGTCTATACCCCGGATTCATAACCAAATAAGCAGGTTTTAAACATTCATGCTAAATGGCAGGGCAGGGAACTGGGGTAGTCAGATATTTCTAAGTAGCAGATGTTTCAAAACTACTACTGGAGGTTGTATAGAAGAATACAGAGCAGAAGTTACCAGGCAATGCTATATTTTTTTTTAATATTTATTTATTTTTATGTACATTGGTGTTTTGCCTGCATGCATATCTGTGTGGAGATGCCAGGGGACCTGGGGTTACAGACAGTTGTGAGCTGCCACGTGGGTGCTGGGAATTGAACTCAGGTCCTCTGGAAGAGCAGTCAGTGCTCTTAACCACTGAGTCATCTCTACAGCCCCTGGCAATACTTTCTTAAGTAGACACCAAAGGCATAAGAAACCAAAGGGAGAAAAATACTCACTGAACTTCCTCAAAGTGAGAAGCCTTTATGTATGTATGACCAAATACTAGTAAAGAGTAAATCCCCACGGCCAAGAGCACACACCACTTCCCTCACTGAAACAGCCATTGGGGCTAGGGGAAATGGCTCGGTTGCTAAGATATTTGCCATCCAAGCATGAGGTGCTGCGGTCAGACTCCCTGAACCCATATATAAAGCTAGTTATGCTGGTACATCTGTAATCCCAGCATTGGGGTGACAGGCCGAATTCCTGGAGTTTGCTAGCCAGCCCATCTATCTGAATAGGGAAGCTCCTGATTCACTGAGAGACCCTTTGAAAAAAGTAAGTGGAGGGATTGAAGTGGTGACCGAGCAGTCAAAAGCTCTTGCTGCTCTTCCAGAAGACCCCAATTCCATTCCTAGTCCTCACTTTGGGAGCCTCACAAATGCCTATAGCTCTAGCTCCAGGGGATCTGACACCCTTTTCTGCCCTCCAGGGGTACCCACACTCACATAGCAGATACACGGAGAGACCCATGCACTTGAATAAAAATAGAAGTAAATGTTAAAAAAAAAAAAAAAAAAAAAAGATGGAGGCCAGTTAAGAAAGACAATCTCTGTCCTCCAGGTGCTCTCTCACCACAAAGAAGTACAACACACACGCAGATGGCGACTGTTTATTTGAACAAACAGAAAATAAACCGGTACCAAAAGCCATAAAGAAATTGAAAGGCTTGCACACCACAGTTGGGAATATAAAATGACGAGGCTTCAATAAAACACAGCACAGTAGCTCCTGGAAAAGTTAAAACTGGGTAGCCAGACAGACTGGCGCACGCCTTTAATCCCAGCACTCAGGAGGCAGAGACAGGAGGATCCCTGAGTTTGAGGCCAGCCTGGTCTACAGAGCAAGTTCCAGGACAGCCGGGGCTACAGAGAGAAACCCTGTCTCCAACAGCCAAAAACAAAAACAAAATCCTAAAACTGGAATCACCATATGACCTAGTGACTCTACCTCTGTCCCAAAAGAATTGCAAGTGGAGTCGAAAGCACATTTGCACACCCATGTTCTTACTGCTGTGCTCACAACAGTCAAAACGCATCAGCAACCCAAGTGTTCCTTGTCAGTTGACCTAAGAAACTATGCTGGGTACACACAACTGTTAGGTAGGTCCAAAGGAAACACCAACTCCCCAGACTCCAAAAGCCAGTCCAAATATCCAGGAAAGAGTTCAACCTGGACTACAGGAGGATTTCTGGCAGTTAGAAAAACTCCAGCATTCCTCAGGAACTTGTGAAGCCAGGTCTCCTGCACCAAAAGAAGCCATTTTCCTCACCTCTGATGAATGAACCTGTGGTGCAGGGCTCACTCACCATCACAAGGACCTGTTACACATTTCAAAGTCCACACTAGCATCCTGGCCCTTCTCACCTCCTCCCCTGCCCTAAACCCCCTCCAGCTTTCCCCCAGCTATCCATTCTCCTTAGAACCCTGTCCCCCACTTGCCTGCTTCTCCCACTATGTTTTCTCTGCTCTCTGTCCCTGCTATTCTCCCATCTCTCACAGATAGCCCTGGCCGTGTCCAGTCAACTTCTTTCTCTCCTGTTCTGAACTCTTCCAGTTGCCTTTGTTGGTTCTCTCTCTCATAGATACAGCCAAAAACTTTCCCATACCATATATACCATAGCATAGCATACCATAGCATAGCATTCCATACCATACCATGGAGCTGTCACACCATCAGTTTATACAATGGAATAATCTTCAGACTTACTTTTTTTTGGAGCTGAGGATTGAACCCGGGGAGTGCTCTACCACTGAGCTAAATCCCCAACCCCTAATCTTCAGACTTTCAAAGGAGGGGTATCCCAAAACACACACACACACACACACACACACACACACACACACACACACACAGTAACCCTGATGGACTTCGAAAGCATTACACCCTGTGAAACCAACCAGTCACACAGAGATAGAGCTGTATGTATCCACAAGTCAAGTTCACAGAGACAGGGAGGAGATAGGTGACTGAGAATCTGGAGTAGGGGTGGGAGGTGTGTTGGATGAAACAGAATCTCGGAATTCAGTTTGAGAAGGAGAGAGGCATTCTGGGGATGTGTAGTAGCACAGCACCTGGAGTGCACATAACTGCCTACAAAAAGCTTGGAACTGTGCATTTCCTGTACTTTATGTTATGTTTCATAGATTCTATCACAATGAAGTAAAAATAAAAAATTTCGTACAAACACATGCATCTACTGATCTCAAATTCCCCCAAATTGCATTTGATAAGCCAAAAATGTGCTTTCAAAAAAATCCATTAAAGGGCCAGGCAGTGGTGGCACCTGCCTTTAATCCCAGCACTCACGAGGCAGAGGCAAGCGAAACTCTGTGAGTTCAAGGCCAGCCTGGTCTACAAAACAAGTTCCAGGACAGCCAACGCTGTTATGCAGAGAAACCCTGTCTTGAAAAGCCATTTTTTAAAAAAAAGAATAAAAATCCATTAAAGGGCTGGTGAGATGGCTCTGTAAATTACCTACTGAGGTGTTCACCCACAAGCCTGGAGACCTGAGTTCAATGCCTGGAACGTATGTAAAAGGTAGAAAGAAGCAACTCCTCACAGTTGCCCTTAGACCTCCACACGCACACCTATGCACACATACAATGATTAATTAAACAAAAATATCCATTAAAGCCAGGCATGGCAGTACATACATGCAATCCTACACTCTAGGGGCTGAGGTGGACTTGGACACTGCCGACCTGTATACTCATGAATGGTTAAGGTGGCAAACTCCATGGTGTGTAGTTTACAATGAAAACTTTTAAGAGTATCCAAGACAAGGCTGGGCATGGTGCCTATAAATCCCAACCCTTGACTGAGGCAAGAGGATCCTGAGTTCCAAACCAGACTGGACTATGTTTTTTTTTAAAAGTGTGCTAACAGCCTCCCTGAAACAGAGGACATGATGAGTGACAGCCTATGGGGATGAAGAAATCTGTGGTTGTTCCGGAACTTAACTGGGACATTCTCTGGTAGAGTCGCTGCCAGTCTCCAGCCACAAGAAACTAGAAGGTGGGTGAGAGCAGACTTCTGGCCCGCCCAGACTTTCTGACTTTGATGACCTGGGTGGAGAGAGGACTTTGAATTTCTAGTAAGTGCAAGTTAGGAACCAGGTGATGCCCAGTCGCACCTGCCTGCCCTCCCTTCTCCTTCATTTGCTCAGAGATGCAGCATTCATCCCAGGTAGAGTGCAGGGCACAGGCACAAGGGCACTCAAGAGACTAGGAGTCTCCACACTAGTAGACATCTACCAGGACCTATGAGCATGTCCTCCCCATAATAAAGGGAGGCAGCCCCTGAAATCATGTCAACCATCTTTGTAAGCTTAACAGACTTCTAAAGTCATAAGGAGCCTGAGCCAAGAATGACTAAGAACTGATTTTTGAGGAAGTAGAATCAATCAAATCAACATGGTCAAAAAAATATATCTTATGTTCTCACACTCCAGAGACACACGGAGAGGAGAAAGAGACTAGAAGAAAGCCATGAAGCCTAATACACACAAAATGCACCAGTATTGAGCTCAGTTATGCCTGGAATTCATTCTAGCACTTAGAGATCATTTTTAGACTGTAGGCACTCTTGAAACCACCATGTAGATCCAAATGAAGACCACATCCAGGGCCAGACATGGTAGCCCATACCTGTCAGCCCAGCACACTAGAGGCTAAGGCAAGAGGGTCATGAGTTTGAGTCTTCTCCCTATACAGAGAGACCCTGTCTGTAAAACAAAACAGAAATAGAGAAATTTAGACTAGATTAATAAATAGATCAGATCCTTTTCTGCAGAAGGCTCCTTGCCCAGCCTATGACCCCCATAGTTCCTGCTCCATCCCCAGATGCCTAGCTTGAAGCCTCATATAAGTGGAACCAAAGACTATGTGCTCTTCATGTCTGTGACATGCACCCTCTTTGCTGTGGATAGCAGTAGTTTGCCTTTTGTCATTGGTAGTAGTATCCCACAGATGAGTGTCACACTGGTACACTGCTGTTGATGAGCATCCAGGGTGTTTCCATTTAGCTCTTGTAAGCGATGGAAAGACTATTCGTATACATACATGCTGAAGACTATCTGTCTCGTATCTATGCTGACTGGCATTGCTTGAACATAAAGATTTACTTGACTTGATTAATACCATCTATTGTCTGAGAATTCCTGTTGTTGCCAACACCACACAGTATCCATTGTTTGAATTACTGTAAATGATGAGGGAGGAGGCATGTGTAGTTTTAATTTGCATAATCCTAATGAGTAATAATAAGTACTTTTTTATACACTTATTATTTGAATATCTCTCTTCAGTCTTTAACCTACTTTGTTATGGGATTGAATTTTTGTTGATTTGTAAAAGGTCTTTACATATGATGTATTCAAGTCCTTTAACAAAGCTACATGTATTTTTAGTTATTTTCTACCACTCTGGTTTCCCTTCTTGATCTTATGATGTCTTTTGGTTATTAGAAGGTATTTGCTTTAATGAAGTTGCTTATCAAGCTTTTTGTTAGTTTGTAATTCTGTGTATCTATTTGTATCTTTGTATTCTATTGTGGAAATTGATGTTTACCCTCAAGTTCATGAAGATATTCTGCTGTTTTCTTTTAGAATCTCTTTTAGGGATTTATTTTAGCTTTAATTGGGGGGGGGCACACACAATTGCACTTGAGTGCTGGTACCCTCAGAGGTCAGAAGAAAGCATCTGACCCCTGGAGTTGGAATTACAGGTGTTTTGTGGCCCAACTGATGTGGGTGCTGGGAACGGAGCTCAGACTCTCTGCAAGAACAGCAAGCGCTCTTAACTGGCGAGCTAACGCTCCAGCCCCTGCTTTTAGAATCTTTATTATAACAATTGCTTTTGTGTTTATTCCTATAATCCAATGTGTAATCTGTGCGTGTTGTAACAGATTCTATTATTTCCTGCCTCTCTTCTTCCTTCCCACCTCTTTCCTTTCCTTGAACCCCAATGGACTCAACTTCATTTAATGACATTTTACTGATCCACACTTCCACTGACTTGCCATTGGAACACTTGTCCTAACCACACACTCTCAGGAGTGAGACTGTGGCTGGACCCTCCAATCTATCTCAATGGTCTTTCTGCTTTCATTACTTTAGGGGTTTTTTTGTGGAGAGGGGACAGGTTTTTTTCTGGTGGTGGTGGTTCTTTAGACAGGGTTTCAGTTTGTAGCTCTGGCTGTCCTGGAACTCACTATGTAGACAAGACTGTCCTCAAACTCACAGAGATCCACCTGCCTCTGCTTCCCAAGTGCTGGAATTAAAGGCAGGCACCACACCCATAAGTTAACTTGCTTTGTTGCTTTGTTGTGTTGTGTTGTGTTGTGTTGTGTTGTGTTGTGTTGTGTTTGAGATGGAGTTTTACTGTGTAGCCTTGGATGTCCTGGAACTCTCTTTGTAGACCAGGCTGGCCACAAACTCACAGAGATCTGCCTGCTGGGGTTGAAGACATGCACCATCACACCCACATTTAGTTTGTTTGTTTCTATACAAGTTTCTTACTGGTGACCCCCTTAGCTCTCCCCACCGTTAGCCTTTTACGGCCATACAAATTTTGGACTAAATTCCCCAGTGTTCACTAAAACTAAACTGGAATTTTTGGAGTTATAGGTGGTTGTGAGCAGCCTGATGTGGGTGCTGGGAATCCAACTCAGGTCCTCTGGAAGATCAGTACATGTTCATAACCACTGAGCCATCTTTCCAGCAGAGGGTAAATTTTTTAGAACTAAAACAAAACTGTGGGACCCATGCAACAACCATGACCAGAGGTGACTACTTAAGACTAAACTATGTAGTTTTCTCATTTTGCAGAGCAAATAATCTCAAGGTTTTGCCACCTGCAGACATATCTTGCACAAGGATTCTCACCATGGCAACGCAAGCTTGCTTTTGACTTTGTAGTCACTGTTCAGTGTAAGTAAGCACTTTGCTTGTATCCCGACCTGAGATGGCAAGTGAGAGCCACAATTCCAAGTGTGGGCTTGGAGATGGACAAACCTAGTTAAAGTATCAGCTTGTTCTGATGCATGGGGGATGTGTCACAAACAGAGTCCTTAACATGTGAGAATTTAAAAGGCTCCAGCTCCAATAGGAACAGTGGCGCCTACCTCAAAGGTATATCATAACTGCTTGGAAAGCCACAGTACTGAAATGTCTGGCAAGCATCAGGCTTTCAAGGAATCTGTCTATTATCACTGGGACAGTAGGGTTGTCTACTGAAAGAAACTCTGTAAGGCAGGAATTTCAGAGTGGAGAGGGACAAAGGGAACTCCCTGGTACTCAGCAAGAGAACTCAGACAGCATGAAAGAGTGAAGGCAGCTGGGCGTGTCTGCGCCTGTGTGTATGCATTTGTGTGTATACTAGATGCTGTCAGTCCAGGCCTACATATGATAAAGTTACCATAAAAGAGCAAAAGTTACTGACGATCGTGGGGATTCAAAAATGACTCTGGGGACTCACGAGATGGCTAAGCAGGTAAAGGTACTTGCTGCCAAGTCTGACAGCCTGAGTTCAGTCCTCAGAACATCATATGATGGAAGGGAAGACCGGACTCCGGTGTTCTCTGCATGAGCACTGTAACCATGCACGCCCCCCACCCCCAGTAAAAAATTTTTAAAAAGAAGAAACAAAGTCCCCCGATTGGCTGTCTCAATAACAACAGAACAAAAGGCATAAGAGGCACACTGAATGGACTGTGCAAGCTAGTTGAGTACACTCACTTGTCCTCTCTCCTTAAGCCTGGAAAGAAAAGAAAAAAATCCGTAGACCAAAAACAAATAGGGCTGGGGAAATGACCTAAGGGTCTTGGGTTTATCTCAGAATATCAAGCCCTGAGGTGGGAAGAAAGACAGCCATGCATCTGATGAGGTGGGAGCAGCAGACCATTCTATTTGCATATTAAAAATCGCGATATAAATCTGGGGAGAGGCACTATTACAAGCCCTTTAATGAATGTAATTAAGTCATTTGATCTTCCCAGCAGCCCCATGATATAGATACTGTTATCATCCCCATTCTCCAGATGAGGAAATGGAGGCATACAGCAGTTAAGTCAGCTTTCCCAGAGTCACCGTCTATTACAGAGAGACCATGTTCTTAACCCCCTGGACCCCAAGCACGTGAACTAGGGCATATGAGTGTCGGGCAGTCTTCATAAAGACACAGGTCATCTTCTACTCCGCGCCCTCAGTAATTCCCACTTTCTGCTGTAGTAGACACTTCTGTGCATGTATTTTTCCCTTCTGGTAAATCACCTCCAAGATTGCCTCCCGTAAGTGACATGACTTTGTCCCAGGTGATAAAACACTCTACAGTCATTGCTACACGTGTTTGCCAAACAGGCAGCACCAGTTTACAACATAGAGTGTGATTTCACCACTTTCACCGCCACCATAAGGAGCAAATGAAGAAGCATCTGTAGAACTAAACACCCAATTCTACGGTATTTAAATTTAATAGATACACAGCTGCCTGGCCATTTGCAGCATCTGACACAGTAAATAACCTTTCAGCGAGGGTTCTGAAAGTCTCTTTTCTCGAGGCCTTTTTGTTCACCACATCTGTTTAGCTGGAGTTGAACTTCCAACCTCCATCATTCTAGGCCGTGGGCTTCCAGTCTATCTAGAGCACCAGAGGTGAAGGGCCCACGCCTTTGACTTTCTCCACAGTGTGTACTAAATGCACAAGATGTTGGCTACGGGTATTGTTTTGTTTTCTTTTTCTGTTTTCATAGAGAGATTTTAGAGCCAGGCTAGCTATCCTCTTGCTCACTGAAAGAGACTGTCATATCTTTATTTTGTCTATAAAGTCCCTGGAAATCTCATTAGAATGAAAAGTCTAAAGCAGCTACTTCAGGGGAGTCAAGGGAAGGACCCAAGAGAGCTGCTGAAGGCAAAGCACCCTCTAGTCCTAGATAAGCCACATAGCAAACAATACCCCCAGGACCCCCTAGAACCCTCTGTTTCCAGCTCTGCCACAGATGACCTCTAGGTCTGCAGTCTCCACCCTCTCGGTGCCTCAGTTTCTCCATCTGAGTTGCTCGATTTTCACTTCCATCTTGAATAATCTAATCCATTCATATTATTTCCGCAGAACACTCATTCAACAAGTAGTTCTTGAGTTCAGAGAATGACTCCCATCCCCCATTTAGCCCCTTAACCAGCTAGACATCACCCTCATTTTGTGGAAGTCTGCTGGGAAAGACAAGCTAGCTAAAGGTGGGAAAGAGTCTGATAAACGTTTTGATAGGAAAGCCAAGGTTACTGAGCAAGTGAGTGAACTATGAATGTCACCCAGACCGTTGGGAGTGATCGGGGACTTCCTCCAGGGAACTGCTTGCAGGTTGACACCTGAGAGATGGGAGAGAGGTGACACTGGCCAAGGCAAGTGACATGAAAAAGACGTGGCAGAGGACTTGAGCAAGAAAGAGCACAGAGATCAGAAAGGACCAAGGCTGGCTTGAGAACCCAGAAGAGCAGCCGTGAGAAAATCACAGAGATCTAGAGCTTTCCAAAGCACTGAGGGCCTCCTGAGCCACAAATGTGGGGTATTTCTCTAAGAGTGATGACAAGCCCTTGTGGCTGGGACAGGACTGGAGTTTAGGAACAGCATCACTTCTCCTGGCATGCAGATTAGACTAGAGAGCACAAGACTGAACATGAGGACATCAGGAGAAAGCCTTGCAAGAGTCTGACGGTAAAAAGCCTGGTCAACGACAGGAGTGATGGGAAAGGAGATAACTGGAAGAATCAGGACAGATGTGGGAGGCGAAATGAGCAGGCTGGATGAGGCAAGTGAGGGACAAAGCGAACCAGAGTCCTGGTGGCTTGCATCATGGACGCTTATGTCCTATTTGTGTGTGTGTAGGGGAGGGGAGTGTCCACTAGGCTCAAGCTCGCTCAGTCAGACTTGGTTCTGGGCAAGTTCAGGTCTGCTCAAGCATTGCCCATCCAGGGATCCAAGTGGAAGGCATGACAGCCACCTGTGGCATCTCCATCTTGCTCTTCTCGCGTGGATGGCAGGAGTGTAAGAGCAGACACAGTGAGAGCCCAGCACAGTGCCGCGAGAGCCTGTTAGAAAGTGTCACATGCCGTTCCCTGTTCAACGCAAGACCCATAGAGGAGCCAAGTCCAAGTGACACAGACAGACATATAATCTGTGAGTTGAAATG
The DNA here is from genome assembly GCF_903995425.1 of Onychomys torridus. NCBI lineage: Eukaryota > Metazoa > Chordata > Mammalia > Rodentia > Cricetidae > Onychomys > Onychomys torridus. The sequence continues at coordinate 77,670,371 of NC_050444.1, read as the reverse complement.
GGGAGGGGCTGTGGGCACTGCATAACAATAGTATATTCTAGAAACAGGAAGCCAGGCCAGCTCCAGGGAGGCACCCACTGAAGTAAAAAATGCAAAAGAGCAAAGAAGGTGGAGAATAAAGAGAACCTTCTAGGGCATGTTGAGCATATCACCAACGAGAGGCTCGGTAGAGATACAAAAAAAGGCATCTGGACAGATGGTCTGCAGGGCTCAGTAATTATGGGTTGAGGGAGTCTTGATGAGTCATTAGCATGCGGTTGGTCAGGAGAAGGGATGAGGTCATCCCGGGAGAATCTGCAGAGTTAGAAAGGAAGCAGGCCTAGCAGAGCACAGTCGGAATTTCAAAGTAAGGTTCTTGGGGGGAAATACCTGCGAAAGAGACTAGGAATATTGTTCCTAGGAACTAAAGATGCAGTGTTTTATGAGAGAGAAGTCGAGAGACTCGAACACTAAAACAAAATATGATGGTCCTGACAACCAGAAATTGCAGAGGCTTGGGGCCGTCAAAGACTGGCTTCCTGCCCCCCAGGGTGGGGGTGTAGCTCAGAACTGGAGTGCTTACTCAGCATGCGTGACAAAGCTAGACTGAAAGACAACATGCTAGGGGCTGGAGACATGGCTCAGCAGTTAAGAGCACTTAATGCACTTCTTCCCAGATCTGGCATCTCAAAACCACCTGTAATTCCAGCTGTAGGAAGAGCCCACAGGACATATGTGACTGTACTAAAGCTGTGCATGCATATGAAAGTCCGCACGCGGGTGCGTGTGCAGACACACACACACACACACACACACACACACACACATGAATTTTTTTTTTTTTTTTATGATAGCAAAATGTGAAAAACACCTTCAAAGAAACTCAACAACCGGCCCTACTCTTGTAACTAGGCTTCATGGGTAGAGGGTGGATCTGGAATTCAGGAAGAACACTTCTGCCACAGTGCAGATGAGCCTACGTAGACTTGGAGGACACCAGGAAAAGCACCTGACCAAGCTAGAGATGGCTAAGTCCCTTTCCAGCGACATTCAAGTTCATAATGTTCACTGGCGAACAACACACAAGCCCTAAGTGCACTTCTGAGTGCAGCGTCTTCACAAGGTGAGGGCTGGGATGCAATCAGTAACAACCTCAGAGCCCTCTGTCTGTCCCAGCCCCATCTGCTGATGCCCTGAACCCCAAAAGTTTGGAACCAGGGAGCTTTCTATATAGGAAGTTTCCAAACTCAGAAACACACCCTACCCTTCACCCACACTTCTCACTGCTCCTCCTCATCCCCAACATCCTTCCTCAGCTCACTATGCCTTCTTTGGGTCATCTGTCATCATCCTTTGGTTAAACTTGCTTGGAGGGCTCATGTATCCTATGCTGTACAAGGGGGCAGGCAGGGAATATGAAGACAAGTGATGTCAGACTTTGAGCTCAAAAGACAGGCATGTCCACAGGCAGTTGGCATCCAGTGTGGTGACCATAATGATGGAGCAGCGCTGGGTCAGGTGGAGAGGGTGTGTGCTTGTACAGTCAGGAGGCAGCACTTAGGGAAATAATTGAAATTGTGTGGGCGAGATCAACAGGACTTCCAGGTCTGGTGGGGTAGAAGGGAACTGGCTTTCTCTTTGTTACATTATGGACTTCTGTGAATAAACTTGGTAGCTCATAGCTTATTTTAAGTGTAAAAGCTTGCTTACAAGAAAACAACTTAACAAATCAGACCAACAGAGCTGCAGCTGAACAGTAGAGGGCACCAAAGACTTGTGCTTGATGTTAAAATTATACACACACCACACACACCACACCACACCACACACACACACACACACACACACACACACACACATGCCCACACACACACATACACACACACATACACACATACACACACACATACACACCACACACACACACCACACACACACATACACACACACACACCACACACACACACACATACACACACACATACACACACACACCACACACACACATACACACACACACACACACACACACACACACATACACACACACATACACACACATACACACCACACACACACATACACACCACACACACACATACACACACATACACACACACATACACACACACATACACACACACCACACACACACATACACACACACATACACACACATACACACACACATACACACACATACACATACACACACACCACACACACACACACATACACACACACACCACACACACCACACACACACACATACACACATACACACACATACACACACACACCACACACACCACACACACACACATACACACATAGACACACACCACACACACACACATACACACACATACACACACACATACACACACACCACACACACCACACACACACATACACACACACACACCACACATACACACACATACACACACACCACACACACACACATACACACACACCACACATACACACACATACACACACACCACACACACACATACACACACACACACATACACACACATACACACACACACACATACACACACACACACACACCACACACACACACACACCACACATACACACACACACCACACACACACACCACACACACCACACACACACATACACACACACCACACACACACACACACACACACACACACCACCCACTCACCCCCCACAAAAAAAAACATTTCATGAAAGTTTGCTGAAGAGTGATAAGGAAGCAGATGAAGCCCAAAGAGTACAATCAGAGTCACATGTCCTCAATAGCAGGGGGAGCCTGGTAAACCAGGCTCACTCAAGTTACCCTGTGCTGCTCTCAATTTTCCCAAAATTCCAATTTTTAGAATCCAGATGCTTCATGCATCTCTTTTAGTTTTAATTTCCTTTTCTCTTTTTCTTTAAGGGGTGGTGAAGAGACAATGAGCCATGGGTAGAGGAGTATTTTAGTATAAATGTCTTCCAAATAAAATAGGACTGGCCCGTGTCTTCCCTTTCTTCCTGCCCCTGAATGAAGTTGGAGACTCAAAGCATGGGTGTCTTGGCTTGAGTGGAAGCCCATCCTCTTCTTAGTATGGTCCGAGATGCACTTCTTCAGGCCTTTGCACCCCTGGCTGTAAAACCAGGAGCTATTCACATATATACCTCCGAGACTGTCGGCAGAGTTGAGAAATTGGTGTAAATTTGTCTCACACAGTCCCTGGCAAGGAGCAGATGCTCCATCAAGCAGTCTGTCTCAACCCCCACGGTCCTCTGTACCAAGTCCCACTCTGTCATAAATGACACAGGTCCCTTCTCTGCGGCAAGAATAGTCATCTCATTCTTCAAACAAGGATCATAAGATCACTGGTTGTTGTTGTTGTTGTTGTTGACTAGTTGTTGGTTGGTTGGTTGGTTGGTTGGTTGGTTGGTTGGTTGGTTGGTTTTTCAAGACAGGATTTCTCTGTGTAAAAACTCTCATAGCATCACTGTTATTCCTACTACTACTGCTAAAACTATTTGTTTTAGTTCAGCAAAACAGATATATTTCCACTGTTTTACTATGCTTTGGGCACAGTGTTAGATCCTTAGAAAGAAATGGACAAGTGGGTCACAGGCAAATGCCCAAGAGTCTAGCAAACTCATGGTTTAGTGAGACTTTATTTCAAAAAGCAGGGAAGGGAGATGGAGAGGGGAGTGTTGTTCAGTGGTAGAGTACTTACCTAACATGCTCAAAACTCTGGATTCAATCCCCAGGTTAATAAGACAGAATTAAAAAGCACTAGAAAAAATACAAGCCAGAGGGCCCCAAGACCACTGCTCTTTCTAGTGATTTCTTTCTCACTGGAGGAGGTGAAATCTCATTGTCTTTTAAAGGATACAGAGTTTGCTGGGGATGGGGAGGGAGCTGGAGAAATGGCTCAGCAGTTTAGACCACTGGCTGCTCTTCCAAAGGACACAGGTTCGATTCCTAGCACCCACAGAGCAGTTCACAACTGTCTATAACTCCTGTAACAGGGGATCTAACACCCTCACACCAGCAAACATGTGGGCAAAACACCAATGTGCATAAAATACAAATAAATAAACTATTTTTAAAGAGTTTGCTAGGTTTCTCCCTGACAGTCCACAGAGGTAGCTCATAGCCTCAAGAATCCCAGTGGACCATCTAGGGCACATATCAGACAGAACAGTTATCTTTACCTCAGAGCTCCCGGGTCCTTGATGCCAAGCCTCCTTGTTTTCTCTCAGATGCCCTTTTACTGGGAGCCAGTGGGGACCACCTAGGTAGCCAGTAGACTTGGAGCTCCTTGAAAAGAGAGGAAGCCAAAATAACAACTGGAAGATAGTGGGGCTACCCAACCCACACAGGTGACCTAGAAGTTGAACCCTCCCTGGTGCAGTATGTGGTAGGTACCTTAACACTTCCATTCTTCAGCTGAGTGCCCCTTCCTCATATTCCCCCTGCATCCTGCCTCCCAGAAAACTCACTGGGTCCCTGTCGGCAGGTTCTGTGTCTGTGTTTTCTCTGTCCCCGGCTCCTGGCACAGAGCCTGATGGAGAGGACCTCACTCAGTCAATGTTTGCTAAATTGAATTGAACTGAGCTGCACTGAGGCCAGATTTATTGACCTTTCCAGGCAATGTTTTTGTTTTCCTGTCTTTGCAGGAAGCATAGGGCACACTCAAAAAGGTAACTGGAGAATGTGTCATGGAGAGATTCCTGAGAGAGGGTTGAACAGGTTCAAGGAAATAGAGATGAGAAAGTGTGCGGGCATCTGCAGACAGGGAAGCAGTTACCTCTCCCAGACTTAAACAGGCAAAGGAAGGGAGCTTGACAAGAACTTGGCAGGCTACAGACTTCGAGAGGAACTGAGGACAAGGTGCAGCCACCTGCCCAAAGGCAGCCAGTGGACAGGGTGAGGTAAAGATCCATTCCACATTCCCCCTTCTCCACTGATGTTGTCTCTCAGTGGCTGGACCCAAATAGAAGCCAAAGAAGCCTGGGGTACAAGCCTACAAGGCAACTTCTCTTGGCTCAAAGCAAAAGGGATGAAAATCAAGACCACATCTGGACAGATGTATGAGGAATGCCCAGCACTGGTAAGTTCTTTCCCCAAGACACCCTCCACTTTGCACTAGCATCAGAACTGCTTTAGAAGCTAATTTCTCTCTCTCTCTGTCTCTCTGTCTGTCTGTCTCTCTCTCTCTCTCTCTCTCTCTCTCTCTCTCTCTCTCTCTCTCGTTTGTTTGGTTTTGAGACAGGGTCTAAGACCTGGCTGTCCTTGAACTTGCTCTATAGACCAGGCTGACCTCCAACTCACCAAGATCTGCCTGCCTCTGCCTCAAGTGCTGGGATTAAATGTGTGCACCACTGTGCCCTGTCACCTTAGAATAGTCTATGGTCCTATGATAGTTGGTGCTGTCAACTCGATAGAATCTAGACTTCACCTGGGAGACAGGCCTCTGGACATGCCTTGACTGTGTCAGTTAATTGAGATCTGCCCACTGTGGGTGGCACAGTTCCCGGGCTGAGACCCTGGACTGTATAAGTAGAGAAAAGGAGCTGAGCAGCAGCTCCTGACCCAGTTTGCGGGTGTCACCAGATGAGCTGCTTCAGGCCCCTGCTACCTTGACTTCTTTACCTCAGTGCACTGCACCCTGGAACTACGAACCAAAAATAACCTTTATTTACTTAAGCTGGTTTCGTCAGGGTATTCTACCACAGCAACGACAAAGAGCTAAGGCACACCCCTTCTGTTAGTCTCTGGTTTCTCTAAGAACAGACCATTCATGTCACATTCGCCTCTATATCCTGATGCATAAAGTATCGTCTAGCCACCATGGGTGAGTGGGTGGATAAGAGGACAGATAAACCAGATTAATAGTAGTAGCTTTGTGTATGGGAAGGGGTCATCCAGGAGAAGATGTGGGGCAAACTGTCTCATTAGATTCACTAATTTAACAGGAGTTAAGTCAGATTTTGCCACTAGGACAGAACACTGGATAGTCCCCCGCTGTCTGTACCAGTGAAACAATCAAGAACAATGTTAGGCTGGACAGAGGGGTCAATGGTTGAATAAGTACTCCTTTGCAGAGGACCAGAGTTTGGTTCCCATCCATCCATGGAGCAACCACTCCAGCTGCAGGAGCTAACGCCAATGGCCTCTGAGGACACCTGCACTCATGTGTATATACCTTCACATAATTAAAAATAATAAAAATTGGTCTTTAGAAAAACAGAAGGCTTGCTGCTCATGGCCTCCGGACCATGTCCAGAGATAGTATTTAATCAAATGGCTCTTTCAGGCTCTAGGGAACAGAGCCTCTGTTTCCTTGTGTTAATGAGACAGCTATGTGAAGTGGAACTTTTTCTCGTCTCGAAGAACGGTGAGAACTCATCCTAGTGCAGGCCAGTCCCTCCGGACCAGTACTTCCAATTCAGGGCTGTACCAGGCTTTTTCTTTTAGGCCACCAACCAGCTCCCAAATCATGACACAGAGACTTATTACTAGTTTTGAATGTTCAGCCTAGCTTAGGCTCATTTCTAGCTAGCTCTTTTAACTTAACCTATTTATCTACCTTTTGCCTCAGGGCTTTTACCATCCTTCTGTACATCTTACTCTGTGTCTGCTGGCTGGTGGCTCCCTGGTTTCTGGCCCCAGGCTTCCTCCTCCTTCTCTCCTCCTCCTTCTCTCTTCCTCCTTCTTTCATTCTTCGTTCTCCTGAGTCTAGATTTCTCCTATTTATTCTCTCTGCCTGCCAGCCTTGCCTATCCCTCTCTGCCTTGCTATTGGCCATTCAGCTCTTTACTAGACCAATCAGGTGCCTTAGGTAGGCAAGGTGAAACAGATGGAACACATCTTTACACAATTAAACACACATCCTTACATCATTAAACGAATGCAGCATAAAGAAATATAACACACCTTCACACAGTTAAAGTCATATTCTGCAGCATGAACAAATGGAACACATCTCCGCAGTTAAAAGTAATTTCCGCAACACAGGGCTGTCACGTAGCTCTCTCAGAAGAGAGAATTAATATCCTTTGGATCAGTCACCTCATGTGTCATTGCTGAATAAGAAGCCACTCCCAAAATTCAACATCATGAAATAACCAGTTATTTTGCAGTTTAGATGGACTTCGAATTTTTCTCCTTCCTCTGGGAACTAGAGTCACCTTGGACAATCTTTCTGCAGCAGAGGTGAATACACAGGGTTAGAGCTACCACAGAAGCCCATCTCAAGCCCCCATCACATCCCATCTTCTAACATGCCCGCACAAGACTCAAGGCCAACTCCAAAGTCTATCAGAGGGAAGTCCTTCTACTTTCCATGGAAGAAACTCCAAAGCCACATGGTAAAGAGCATGGTCATAAAGGAGCCAAGGACATACACACCTGATCACATCCCTCATTTCTCAGGGAGGAGCTCGATTGACCTGGTCCTCTTAGGAGCAGGTATCAACGACTTCATCCTTCTCCTCTTCTCATATATAAACTCCAAAAGACCAAGGTTTTCCATGGATCCCTGGAGCCTAGAACAGCACATGGCATATTGTTATTGTTAATTAGTAGTTATTGAATGAATACATGGATAAATAGCCTTTGCTGACTCTTCCTCCAATGCTCACTTACCAAAGATGACACCTGAAATTATGTGGCTCCATGACTGTGAAATATGACAGTTTTGGCTCCGTTCAGTGGAGAGACCACTGCACAGTATCATGCAGAAGTATAACCATTTCAAAAGAGCGCTTTAACATGTTGCCTGTATTTGAAGAGGAGTCTGGTGGGTAGAGACCAGTAGATGAATTGGAAGTTTGTTTTCAAGAGGTCAAGGAAGAGATACGTAGGTCTAGGAGCAGAAAGCAGGATTTAGGAAGGAGTGAAAAGCATTGTGTGAGTTGAATGGCGAGAACATGTCATTGGCTGGGATGGAGAGGAGACAGTATTAGCATGTGGGACTTGGAGTCTGGGCAACTGGGAAAACAGCCAACAGATAAGGAATAATTTTTATTAGATAGAACTTATCTGTCAGTTTGAGACTTGTTAAGTTTGAGGTGTTCATAGGACATTCAGCTGAAGGGTCTAGTAAACACCCAAACTTTGGAAGTGTCCTTCAGAAGCAATTCTTCAGGCTGGAAAGATGGCTCAGGAATTAAGAGCACTGGCTGCTCTTCCAGAGGTCCTGAGTTCAATTCCCAGCAACCACATGGTGGCTCATGACCATCTGTAATAGGATCTGATGCCCTCTTCCGGCATGCAGATATACTCACAGAGCACTCATACATATAAATAACTTTTTTTAAAAAGCAATTCTTCATTAATATGTCAATTCAGCCATCATATTCACAACAGTCACATATAATACCAATATAATACTACATATAATACATAGGCACACTCTCCTACACTTGCTAGATGGCCCTACCAGCCAACTATCAAGCAAGTAGCTTGTGGGTGCTAGAAGCACAAAAGCAGGATTAGAGAGATGGCTCAGTGGTTAAGAGCACTGACTGCTCTTCAAGAGGACCCTGGTTCAATTCCTAGTACCGCATGGCAGCTCACAACTGTCTGTAACTCCAGCTCCAGGGGATCCAACACCCTCACACAGACACAGACAACAGACATGCAGGCAAAATAACAATGCACATAAAATTTTAAGTAAATAAATAAAATAAAAAATAAATTAAAAAAGAAGCACACACACACACACACACACACACACACACACACACACACACAAATCAGAATAATGGCTACTTCTGCAGCAGAGAAGTGCCTCTGTCTCTAGACATCCACACTGGCCAAGGGCAGCCCCTGGCTTCCACATGCTGAACCAACAAATGTGTGTAAAATCCCTGCACTGAGTGGTAGTGTGCTCAGGGTTAGAAATTTGTAGAGAACAAGAAAAGAGTCTTTCCCTCAAGGAGCTGTGTCTCAGTGGGGAAGGGAGTGAAATTTAAGAATTTCCCCAAGAATAGCCAAGCTCAGGGGTCCTGGGTAAACACTTAGTGTGGGGTCAAAACAAGGTCAGCCAATTGCCTCTGGACAAAGTGTGCTGACGTGAACAGGTGTTAAAAGTTCAAAACCCAAGAGCGTGTGGAGGGGCAATAAAGGCCATTCTGGGTATGGCGCCTGGCTTGAGGCAGGATAAGGAAAGAAGTGAATACACATGACGCTGGCACGTGGGAAGGACTGGCCCATGAGGACACAAAGAAGGGGCAAAGATGTCGAGGGAAAGCAGATACCAAGTTACATTCACCAAGGGAAGGATCCAGACATGTCCAGAGCCAGATGTAGTCTCACAGCCCTTTAATCTCAGTACCTGGGAGGCAGAAGCAGGTGGATCTCTTTGAGTTCAAGGCCAGCCTGGTCTATATAGTGAGTTCTCAGACAGCTAGAGCTACACAGAGAAACCCTGTCTCAAAAAAACAAAATCCAAACAAGCAAAAACAGACATGTATCCAGGGATACCTTTCTTTGAGGCATTTTCCAGCAGGGATCTCGAAGATTTGCCTCTTGTAATGATTCCTAATTAGTTTTCTGAAATTGGGTAAAATGGGGCTGGAGAGACAGCTCAATAGGTCAAGGGCTTGTACTGCTCTTACGGAGGACCTGCGTTCAGTTCCCAGCACCCACTTCGGATAGCTCATAACCACCTGTAGCTCAGTTCGAGGAGACCTGGCACCCTCTCAGAGCAATGGCACTCACATGCATATGTCGTACATAGACCCATATGCATATACCTAGTTAAAAATAAACAAACAAGTTAGACGAACTGTTTTAACCCTCTCCACAATATAGTGAAAGCATTCCTAATTCTGTGCATGGTGTTTGTAGTTCTAACGTAGGATCATACGCCTTAGTTATCCCATCCTCACTGCATAGAGGAGGCAGATGCTATTCACATGTGTTAGACAGATGAGCCATTAAGACACACAAAGAGCTTTATTTCCAAAGGCCAAGGGATTGGTGTGGTGGTGTTTAACTAAGCAGGTGTGCACTCTGCTCTCAGGAATGAGATGAGCAGAGTCGACTGCCACATCCCTTTCAGAGGTTTGTGGTGGCTGGGCCCGTGGCTTCCATATGTCCTCACTGATGGACCAGTTTCACCCAGGAGCTCCTTGATAATCTAGGCCGCAACTGTGCCCTGAGTGCAGACCACAAGCTGCTAGGGTGAAGTGGTTTTCTGGGTGACTCAAAAGCACAGTTACTGGAGACTTGGCTTGGTGTGGTCTCAGGATCACTCAGCTGTCTTCATGCCGATGCAGTTCCCGGGGCCCCTTAGACCTTCCAAAGCAGTCTCCAGAGGCACTCTGTGGTCCATATTTTAAACCAACCTCCAAGGTCCATTTGCTCATTTATTCACAGACATTTCTTTGGGTCTGGCTACGTGATGGATACCATTCCAGGCTTGGGAATGTACTAGTGAATAAGACCAATCATGGAGCTCCCTTAAAGAAACATGCTTTGTCTCCGCCCTTTGAGGTGGGGTTTGAAAACTATTGCCTTAAAGTCATAAGGGAGTGGGTGGGTGGGTGTGCCACCAGAGCGGGAGAAGGGTGACAGGGGAGCTGGCAGAAAAGAGAACCACAAAACCCAATTTGTCTGAAAAATTTATAATGGTCTCCAAGACACTGTATGCCTATTTTAAAAACTGAAATAATAACAAGGGGCTGTTGTAGGGCTATAGGAGGCAATGTTGAGCTGGGGCTAGGCGAGCAGTTGGTTTATGGAAGAACTCAAGGATTAGGTGAAGCCACAGGGGTCCTTTCTCTGACTGCCTTAGCTATGTTGCCTGCCACAAAGCCCCTTGGCAATACACCGCCTGGAAGCGGCACTGGTTTCTTTTTTACCTCGTATGATTCAGTGTGTAGGCGGGCAGCTCTAGTCATCTGCTTTATGTCGCTAAAACAAACCTTGCATGGCTGGGCCTCTCCCCACAGAGAAGTTAATCTTGGTGTTGGGGACGCAGCCCAGGGCCTCATACCTGCTAAGCACCTGCTCTGCCAAGCAGGCCCTGTCAGCCCCATTCTGGGCTTCCTCTTTAGTTAACGGTGGTCTCAGGGTTCTGCCAGGGCCAGCACAAACAAGTAGAGGTAAGTCTGGTCCCTCCACGCCGCATCCACTGAAGTCTCACCTGTCAAATCAAGATGGAGCCATGCTGAGCCCAACACGGGATGGAAGTCACAGTGGTGTGGACACCAGAGGGTGACTTCTTTGCATGTCGCTGCCGTGGGTCAGTTACTCTGGAAGGCTCCTGATCCAGGGATTCTCTTATGTGCCCACTCTCTTTCCTTTTGGGATCCAGTATAAACTCCCACATGGAGGAATCCAGTTGATATGCTAAACCCTCCCCTAGAGACCTGGGGACTCTTACTTAGAGATGTAAGAATTCTCACTGGGCTGTTGTCAAGGAGCCACTGACGCTCCCACAGGACTCTCAGCAAGTCCTGGCCAGTGCTACTGTCACCCTGAGTTAAAGGCATCCTCCTGTATCTTTTGTGTGTTTATTTCTGGGGACAAAGTTGAAGTTTCATGGGGAATTTTGTTTCAGAATTTGTTGTTTGTTTTGTTGAGGTGGGGAGGGAGGGGGAATATGCCGGTGCCCTTTTGGAGGTTTCTTTTGTGCTCTGGGTTCTGGGACTGGAACTCAGGTCTCAGGCTCTGCAGAAAGCACCTTTAGCTGCTGAGCCAACTTGCTGGTCCTCTTCTAGACATTTCTATGTGCACAGGTATCTTTGTTTACTATGCAATGTTGTGAGTACAGCCTTGTTGTGTGATGATGTTCTCCTAAACTGTATCACTAGAAATGCCCCATGCCATTACAACTCCTGTCAAATAACCAAGTTACAGGACATGCGACGAGACGTGCTATTTTAACCTTCCTTTAGTCACTGGGTTCATCTGTCCAGCGATTATCAGCCACACTCTCATGACTCATTCCAGAGCAGAAGTCTTGATCTGCACTTGGATTTTTTTTCCCCCTTAAATGGATTGAGTCCATGTTTCCCCACCTTACATGCTGAGGTGTTCAAGACTGCTTCAGGGTTCTCGCACATGAGATGTATGCCTGCCTCTGCTCCATGAGCAAAAGCTGGCCTGGCAGAGCCAGGTCTTTCAGAATGCAACTGTTTCCTCTTGTTTGGTTTCCTCTCTGTTGACAGTCCTCATCTGTCCCTGTTTCCCACATGGGGACACAGGACAGCCTGGCTGGGTTGGCTTTTCCCTGATTTTACAACTGCAGAAAGCTGTGTGTGTTCCCACGGCCGCCCCTTTGTCCAAACTATGGAAAAACTGGCCTTTTCTTTTCTCATAACTGGCATGGGCTGTGTTTAGGTCAGGAGCCCAACACAAACTACAAAGAGTGACCTCAACCCGGGGAACTGAGAAACATCCAGATAACACTGTTAGGAAATTGTTCCCTCACAGGAACTGGCATTTGAAGTATGCACTGGTTTTATGTATATTTTTATAGCAGTTGAACTAGTGTAATGGGGAGAAAATTGCATTAGCTTTCATAAGCCAACAGATTTAGCTTAGGGCTGGGGCTGCAGCTCAGTTGGTGGAGTACTGTCCTAGCTTATACAGGTCCTGGGTTTGCTCCCTAACACTGCATAAACCAAGCCTGGTGTTTCATACCTGTGATCTCAGAATGTGGGAAGTGGAGGCAGGAGGATCAGAAGTCCAAGGTCATCGTTGGCTACGTCATGTGTTTGAGGGCAGACTGAAAGATATGAGACTCTATCTCAAAAACAAACATACAAACATGTTTTGACTTGAGTGTGTCAATAAGATACTCTAGAGCTGTGGGCATAGTTCATTGGCTGTGGGCATAGTTCAGTGGCTGTGGGCATAGTTCAGTGGCTGTGGGCATAGTTCAGTGGCTGTGAGCATAGTTCAGTGGCTGTGGGCATAGTTCAGTGGCTACAGGCATAGTTCAGTGGCTGTGGGCATAGTTCAGTGGCTGTGGGCATAGTTCAGTAGCTGTGAGCATAGTTCAGTGGCTGTGAGCATAGTTCAGTGGCTGTGGGAATAGTTCAGTGGCTGTGGGCATAGTTCAGTGGCTGTGGGAATAGTTCAGTGGCTACAGGCATAGTTCAGTGGCTGTGGGAATAGTTCAGTAGCTGTGAGCATAGTTCAGTGGCTGTGAGCATAGTTCAGTGGCTGTGGGAATAGTTCAGTGGCTGTGGGCATAGTTCAGTGGCTGTGAGCATAGTTCAGTGGCTGTGGGCATAGTTCAGTGGCTACAGGCATAGTTCAGTGGCTGTGAGCATAGTTCAGTGGCTGTGGGCATAGTTCAGTGGCTACAGGCATAGTTCAGTGGCTGTGAGCATAGTTCAGTGGCTGTGGGCATAGTTCAGTGGCTGTGAGCATAGTTCAGTGGCTGTGGGAATAGTTCAGTGGCTGTGGGCATAGTTCAGTGGCTGTGGGAATAGTTCAGTGGCTACAGGCATAGTTCAGTGGCTGTGGGAATAGTTCAGTAGCTGTGAGCATAGTTCAGTGGCTGTGGGAATAGTTCAGTGGCTGTGAGCATAGTTCAGTGGCTGTGGGCATAGTTCAGTGGCTACAGGCATAGTTCAGTGGCTGTGAGCATAGTTCAGTGGCTGTGAGCATAGTTCAGTGGCTACGGGCATAGTTCAGTGGCTACAGGCATAGTTCAGTGGTTACAGGCATAGTTCAGTGGCTGTGGGCATAGTTCAGTGGCTGTGGACATAGTTCAGTGGTTACAGGCATAGTTCAGTGGCTGTGGGCATAGTTCAGTGGCTGTGGACATAGTTCAGTGGCTGTGGGCATAGTTCAGTGGCTACAGGCATAGTTCAGTAGTAGAGAACTTGTTTAGCATGCCAAGGTCAAGGGTTCAATCTCTATCACCAAACAAAATAAGTAAATAAAAATAAGGTAACTGAGGGTTGAAGAGATGGCTCAGTGGTTAAGAGCAAAGACTGCTCTTCCAGAGACCCTGAATTTGGTTTCTAACACCCATGTCAGGTAGCTCACAACCACCAGTAACTCCCTAACTCTTCTGGCCTTCCAGTGTGCCTGCACTCACATACATGTACACATGTACACACACACACACACACACACACACACACACACACACACACACACACCCCTAAAATAAATCTGTATAAAAATAGGGCTGACCAATTTCAGGCCATTTATTCACTTGTCACTCTCAGTAACAGCTTCTATCTGGGCTCCAAGTTCTATCTGGGCTCCAAGTGTAAAAAAGAAAAGAAGTAAGAGAGTTCACAGTTGGGATGGCAGATTTGTACAAACGTACGTAATGTGTTAATGTGTGAATCTGAGGGAATATAAACGCAAGAGGAGGGGCCCTCTACCTGCCTATGCATAGAAAGCTGGTTACTACAAACTGTACACCACCCAGAACTAAAGGCCACTCAGGTGTTTATCCAAGAGTGTGAACATTGTTCCAGGGCCTGACGGAGCTGGGCAGCTTCCTGTGGTTGAAACTGGAGTTGATTCTAGATTGCAATGATATTGAAACCATGAGACACAAAAGGATTTTCACCCTCTCATTATTGCCTGGCAATTTTGATGAGGGATTTTTCTGGCTGTGTTATCGTCTGTCCTTCTTCCTAAATGTGGAGGTTACAGCCCCAGAGCTGGTTTGGAAACAGCTCACTCAGCAATGCAGGGAGACACCGAAAGGGTGTGGCCTCCCCTGCAGGTGACTCTTGGTTGTGGAGAAGGAGGGAGGAGGGCAGGTAGGTGACTCTGTTGTGGAGAAGGAGGGAGGACAGTAAAGCCCTATCTCCTTTGACTGTTTCACATAGGCAAGGCATTGAAAGTGCATCAGGACACCCACTCCCAGATTTACTCCACCATTCAGAGGACACTACCATATGTATCTCACCATATCTCTCTACATCACTTCAATCTAGCTAATGATTGATCAGTTATCTAGCTAACAAGCCAAGTTTCAGAAGGATTTTTGAGCAAGGACTATTTGACACAATAGAACTCTTTGTTCACAGGGGACAGGGAAACTGTTTTGTTTTGTTTTTCAGAAAGGACTCATATTTTTTGTGATGGGTAATCTTGATTGTGTAGAATCACCGAGAGAACAAACCGTGGGTATGTCTGTAGGAGAAGTTCTAGGCTGGATTAATTAAGTAGGAAGACACGCCCTGAATGTGGGCATCACAATCCAGTGGACTGGAGTTTCAGAACGAAACAAAAGGAGAAGCAAGCTGAGCATCAGCATTCATTACTCTCTGCTTCCTGGCTGCCCATGCAACATGATCAGGGGCTCCATATTCCCGCTGCCATGATGGCCTGTATCAAATAAACCCTCCCTCCCTGGGGCCTGGAGAGATGGAGTCGTGGTCAAGAGCACTTGCTGCTTTTGCAAAGGCTTAGTTGCCAGCACCCACCTGGCAGCGCACAACCAGCGACGAGAAAAGTGACTAACGCAGTCTTTCCAATGCTTTGCTTAGGAAGAGCAGCCACAGTCGGTGGCATCGGGAACAACTTTTAGGGGATTTCCACACGTCTTCCAAAGGGCAAATGCACATTAATAGTAAAATGCAAGTCACATTGTGATGTGAAGCAGGAAAGGGCAGTCCATGCACCCTATGGCGCAGGGGGTTAGCTAGCGGACTCCTGGCAAGTGGAGACCATCTGGGAGGGAGGCAGGCAGGGAGACAAGCTTTAAACACAGTGTGGATTTCAGCAGGCAGACCTGGCGGCCTGAGTCCTTTTGGAAGGATGATGATGTGGGTGATTCATTCTTCAAGGGGGAGCAAGCGAGACATTTGTGACATGCTTGGGTTGGGATGGCCAAGGCTGTGGTGTCATCAAGGACCCGAGAGAAGCTAAAGGAGGTGGCTACGGTCTGAGCTTGGTTTGTTTCCTCCAAAACTGGTGTTGAGCTTTGATTCACTGGGTCGTGATGCTGAGAAGGGATGGGATCTAAAGATTGACAGCTTTCTCACAGGACTGGATTAGTTCCCTCCCCCAACCAAGGACAGATTATACAGTAGTACTGTATGCCTGTAACCTGCATGGCACCCAGAAAGCTGAGGTAGGAGTTCAAGATCAGCCCAGGCGACAAAGCCAGTAGCAGGCTGGTTTGAGACTTTGCTGCAAAACAGAAGGAAACAACATCAACAAAAAAGCAGTAG